>NC_070612.1:51026682-51110807 GCF_027172205.1 Podarcis raffonei | reverse complement strand
GTTTTGACCGCCAAAGCTTTCAGGGGAGAGAATTTGCAACCGTTGGGTACCATTTTTGAGTGAATTGGCGAAAGTTAGATTTTTTCTGAAATTGTGACCCCGGGGTTTAGGGATTTCTTGCAAAAAATCTTCTTCTGCTGATTAAGTTGTCGAGGGCTGATTTCTTGTTCTGTGATAAAAAGCCTTCTGTTTCGACCACCAAATTTTTCAGGGGAGCATTTGCAACCGTTTGGCACCATTTTTGAGTGAATTGCCGAAAGTCAGATTTTTGATGAAATCTTTTTCTACGAATGAAGTTGTCGAGGGCTGATTTCCTGTCCTGCGATAAAAAGGCTTCTGTTTCCCCCGCAAAACCTCTCAGGTGAGCATTTGCAACCGTTTGGCACTATTTTTGAGTGAATTGCCGAAAGTCAGATTTTTGATGAAATTGTGACCCCGGGGCTTAGCGATTTTTCAAAAACAAAAAAAAATTATCCCGGTTGAGTTGTCGAGGGCTGATTTCTTTTTCTGTGATAAAAAGCCTTCTGTTTCAACCGCCAAACCTTTCATGGGAGCATTTGCAACCGTTTGGCACCATTTTTGAGTGAATTGCCAAAAGTCAGATTTTTGATGAAATTGTGACCCCGGGGCTTAGCGATTTTTTTAAAAAAAAATTTCTAGCGCTTAACTTGTCGAGGGCTGATTTCTTGTTCTGTGATAAAAAGCCTTCTGTTTCGACCGCCAAACCTTTCAGGGGAGCATTTGCAACAGCTGGGCACCATTTTTGAGTGAATTGCCAAAAGTCAGATTTTTGCTGAAATTGTGACCCCGGGGCTTAGGGATTTTTTCAAAAAAATATTTTCCGCCGGTTAAGTAGCTGAGGGCTGATTTCTTGTCCTGTGATAAAAAGCCTTCTGTTTCGACTGAAAAACCTTTCAGGGGAGCATTTGCAAGCATTTGGCACCATTTTTGAGTGAATTGCCATAAGTCAGAAATTTTTTCAAAAAAAAATATTCCGCCGGTTAAGTTGTTGAGGGCTGATTTCTTGTCCTGTGATAAAAAGCCTTCTGTTTCGACTGCGAAGCCTTTCAGGGGAGCATTTGCAAGCGTTTGGCACCATTTTAGAGTGAATTGCGAAAAGTCAGATTTTTGCTGAAATTGTGACCCCGGGGCTTAGGGATATTTTCAAAAAAATATTTTCCGCCGGTTAAGTTGCTGAGGGCTGATTTCTTGTCCTGTGATAAAAAGCCTTCTGTTTCGACTGAAAAACCTTTCAGGGGAGCATTTGTAACCGCTGGGCACCATTCTTGAGTGAATTGCCAAAAGTCAGATTTTTGATGAAATTGTGACCCCGGGGCTTAGCGATTTTTTTAAAAAAAGATTTCTAGCGGTTAACTTGTCGAGGGCTGATTTCTTGTTCTGTGATAAAAAGCCTTCTGTTTCGACCGCCAAACCTTTCAGGGGAGCATTTGCAACCGTTTGGCACCATTTTTGAGTGAATTGCCAAAAGTCAGATTTTTGATGAAATTGTGACCGCGCCCTAATATAAATTAGTCAACTACATTTTGTATAAATTCATTTGAAATACTGTCGTATTTATCCAAGCAGTCTATGTTTGTAAGCAGTCCGTTCACAGGTTGCAAGTGTTACCATATTATCAATCCACCGATTAAAGGAGATCATCTCTTTACTCTTCCAGTTTATCAATATCAGCCTCTCAGCTACCATTAGAGTGTGTACAATCCATTTCTGTTGTCCAGTTGTTAACTTCCATATAGTAGGCATATAGTTAAAAAAAGTTTCATGTTTTATTGTATATTATTTTATCCTGCAAGCTGCTGAGCGTGGCTGGCACGACCCAGTCAGATGGGTGGGGTATAAATAATAAAACTATTATTATTATTTATTTATTATTGAATAGGACATCCCTTTTTTCATCAGAGAAGTGTTGGAGGGTTTGAGAATGAAATATACTCAGAGTCGAGAGTGGATTTCATGCTCTTTATTCAGCTCATAGTGGTGAGGACGAATGGATGTTCCCTCAAAGTATCTGCTTTATATACATTATTTACACAATGGGCTGCATGTGATTGGCTAATTTACTCCTGCCTTACTCCTAGTTTACACCTAGTTTACTCCTCCTTTACACCTAGCTTACTCCTAGTTTACACCTACTTTACACCTAGTTTACTCATAGTTTACACCTACTTTACACCTAGCTTACTCCTACTGTACACCTAGTTTACACCTACTTTACACCTAGTTTGCTCCTAGTTTGCTCCTAGTTTACACCTACTTTACTCCTACTTTACTCCTAGTTTACTCCTAGTTTACACCTAGTTTACTCCTACTTTACACCTACTTTACACCTAGTTTACACCTACTTTACTCCTAGTTTACTCCTAGTTTACTCCTACTTTATGTGTGCATTTATTTAAAATGCATCTCTGGGGTACTCTGGGGCATAGGAATTTGTTCATTTTTTTCTTACACCACATGGTCTGAGGGACGGTGCACAGGCGGTGGACAACCTCTCAGGGGAGCATTAGCGATTTTTTCAAAAAAATCTTTATCTCCCGGTTAAGTTGTCGAGGGCTGATTTCCTGTCCTGTGATAAAAAGCCTTCTGTTTCGACCGCCAAACCTCTCAGAGGACCATTTGCAACCGTTTGGCACCATTTTTGAGTGAATTGCCGAAAGTCAGATTTTTGATGAAATCTTTTTCTACGGAGGAAGATGTCGAGGGCTGATTTCCTGTCCTGCGATAAAAAGGCTTCTGTTTTCCCCGCGAAACCTCTCAGGTGAGCATTTGCAACCGTTTGGCACTATTTTTGAGTGAATTGCCGAAAGTCAGATTTTTGATGAAATTGTGACCCCGGGGCTTAGCGATTTTTCAAAAACAAAAAAAAATCCCGGTTGAGTTGTCGAGGGCTGATTTCTTGTCCTGTGATAAAAAGCCTTCTGTTTCAACCGCCAAACCTTTCATGGGAGCATTTGCAACCGTTTGGCACCATTTTTGAGTGAATTGCCAAAAGTCAGATTTTTGATGAAATTGTGACCGCGCCCTAATATAAATTAGTCAACTACATTTTGTATAAATTCATTTGAAATACTGTCGTATTTATCCAAGCAGTCTATGTTTGTAAGCAGTCCGTTCACAGGTTGCAAGTGTTACCATATTATCAATCCACCGATTAAAGGAGATCATCTCTTTACTCTTCCAATTTATCAATATCAGCCTCTCAGCTACCATTAGAGTGTGTACAATCCATTTCTGTTGTCCAGTTGTTAACTTCCATATAGTAGGCATATAGTTAAAAAAATGTTTCATGTTTTATTGTATATTATTTTATCCTGCAAGCTGCTGAGCGTGGCTGGCACGACCCAGTCAGATGGGTGGGGTATAAATAATAAAACTATTATTATTATTATTTATTTATTATTGAATAGGACATCCCTTTTTTCATCAGAGAAGTGTTGGAGGGTTTGAGAATGAAATATACTCAGAGTCGAGAGTGGATTTCATGCTCTTTATTCAGCTCATAGTGGTGAGGAGGAATGGATGTTCCCTCAAAGTATCTGCTTTATATACATTATTTACACAATGGGCTGCATGTGATTGGCTAATTTACTCCTGCCTTACTCCTAGTTTACACCTAGTTTACTCCTCCTTTACACCTAGCTTACTCCTAGTTTACACCTACTTTACACCTAGTTTACTCATAGTTTACACCTACTTTACACCTAGTCTACTCCTACTGTACACCTAGTTTACACCTACTTTACACCTAGTTTGCTCCTAGTTTGCTCCTAGTTTACACCTACTTCACTCCTACTTTACTCCTAGTTTACTCCTAGTTTACACCTAGTTTACTCCTACTTTACACCTACTTTACACCTAGTTTACACCTACTTTACTCCTACTTTACTCCTAGTTTACTCCTAGTTTACTCGTACTTTATGTGTGCATTTATTTAAAATGCATCTCTGGGGTACTCTGGGGCAAAGGAATTTGTTCATTTTTTTCTTACACCACATGGTCTGAGGGACGGTGCACAGGCGGTGGACAACCTCTCAGGGGAGCATTAGCGATTTTTTCAAAAAAATCTTTTTCTCCCGGTTAAGTTGTCGAGGGCTGATTTCCTGTCCTGCGATAAAAAGGCTTCTGTTTCCCCCGCCAAACCTCTCAGGTGAGCATTTGCAACCGTTTGGCACTATTTTTGAGTGAATTGCCGAAAGTCAGATTTTTGATGAAATTGTGACCCCGGGGCTTAGCGATTTTTCAAAAACAAAAAAAAATTATCCCGGTTGAGTTGTTGAGGGCTGATTTCTTTTTCTGTGATAAAAAGCCTTCTGTTTCAACCGCCAAACCTTTCATGGGAGCATTTGCAACCGTTTGGCACCATTTTTGAGTGAATTGCCAAAAGTCAGATTTTTGATGAAATTGTGACCCCGGGGCTTAGCGATTTTTTTTAAAAAAAAATTTTCTAGCGGTTAACTTGTCGAGGGCTGATTTCTTGTCCTGTGATAAAAAGCCTTCTGTTTCAACCGCCAAACCTTTCAGGGGAGCATTTGCAACCGTTTGGCACCATTTTTGAGTGAATTGCCAAAAGTCAGATTTTTGATGAAATTGTGACCGTTCCCTAATATACATTAGTCAACTACATTTAGTATAAATTCATTCGAAATACTGTCGTATTTATCCAAGCAGTCTATGTTTGTAAGCAGTCCGTTCACAGGTTGCAAGTGTTACCATATTATCAATCCACCGGTTAAAGGAGATCATCTCTTTACTCTTCCAGTTTATCAATATCAGCCTCTCAGCTACCATTAGAGTGTGTACAATCCATTTCTGTTGTCCAGTTGTTAACTTCCATATAGTAGGCATATAGTTAAAAAAAAGTTTCATGTTTTATTGTATATTATTTTATCCTGCAAGCTGCTGAGCGTGGCTGGCACGACCCAGTCAGATGGGTGGGGTATAAATAATAAAACTATTATTATTATTTATTTATTATTGAATAGGACATCCCTTTTTTCATCAGAGAAGTGTTGGAGGGTTTGAGAATGAAATATACTCAGAGTCGAGAGTGGATTTCATGCTCTTTATTCAGCTCATAGTGGTGAGGACGAATGGATGTTCCCTCAAAGTATCTGCTTTATATACATTATTTACACAATGGGCTGCATGTGATTGGCTAATTTACTCCTGCCTTACTCCTAGTTTACACCTAGTTTACTCCTCCTTTACACCTAGCTTACTCCTAGTTTACACCTACTTTACACCTAGTTTACTCATAGTTTACACCTACTTTACACCTAGCTTACTCCTACTGTACACCTAGTTTACACCTACTTTACACCTAGTTTGCTCCTAGTTTGCTCCTAGTTTACACCTACTTTACTCCTACTTTACTCCTAGTTTACTCCTAGTTTACACCTAGTTTACTCCTACTTTACACCTACTTTACACCTAGTTTACACCTACTTTACTCCTAGTTTACTCCTAGTTTACTCCTACTTTATGTGTGCATTTATTTAAAATGCATCTCTGGGGTACTCTGGGGCATAGGAATTTGTTCATTTTTTTCTTACACCACATGGTCTGAGGGACGGTGCACAGGCGGTGGACAACCTCTCAGGGGAGCATTAGCGATTTTTTCAAAAAAATCTTTATCTCCCGGTTAAGTTGTCGAGGGCTGATTTCCTGTCCTGTGATAAAAAGCCTTCTGTTTCGACCGCCAAACCTCTCAGAGGACCATTTGCAACCGTTTGGCACCATTTTTGAGTGAATTGCCGAAAGTCAGATTTTTGATGAAATCTTTTTCTACGGAGGAAGATGTCGAGGGCTGATTTCCTGTCCTGCGATAAAAAGGCTTCTGTTTTCCCCGCGAAACCTCTCAGGTGAGCATTTGCAACCGTTTGGCACTATTTTTGAGTGAATTGCCGAAAGTCAGATTTTTGATGAAATTGTGACCCCGGGGCTTAGCGATTTTTCAAAAACAAAAAAAAATCCCGGTTGAGTTGTCGAGGGCTGATTTCTTGTCCTGTGATAAAAAGCCTTCTGTTTCAACCGCCAAACCTTTCATGGGAGCATTTGCAACCGTTTGGCACCATTTTTGAGTGAATTGCCAAAAGTCAGATTTTTGATGAAATTGTGACCGCGCCCTAATATAAATTAGTCAACTACATTTTGTATAAATTCATTTGAAATACTGTCGTATTTATCCAAGCAGTCTATGTTTGTAAGCAGTCCGTTCACAGGTTGCAAGTGTTACCATATTATCAATCCACCGATTAAAGGAGATCATCTCTTTACTCTTCCAATTTATCAATATCAGCCTCTCAGCTACCATTAGAGTGTGTACAATCCATTTCTGTTGTCCAGTTGTTAACTTCCATATAGTAGGCATATAGTTAAAAAAATGTTTCATGTTTTATTGTATATTATTTTATCCTGCAAGCTGCTGAGCGTGGCTGGCACGACCCAGTCAGATGGGTGGGGTATAAATAATAAAACTATTATTATTATTATTTATTTATTATTGAATAGGACATCCCTTTTTTCATCAGAGAAGTGTTGGAGGGTTTGAGAATGAAATATACTCAGAGTCAAGAGTGGATTTCATGCTCTTTATTCAGCTCATAGTGGTGAGGAGGAATGGATGTTCCCTCAAAGTATCTGCTTTATATACATTATTTACACAATGGGCTGCATGTGATTGGCTAATTTACTCCTGCCTTACTCCTAGTTTACACCTAGTTTACTCCTCCTTTACACCTAGCTTACTCCTAGTTTACACCTACTTTACACCTAGTTTACTCATAGTTTACACCTACTTTACACCTAGTCTACTCCTACTGTACACCTAGTTTACACCTACTTTACACCTAGTTTGCTCCTAGTTTGCTCCTAGTTTACACCTACTTCACTCCTACTTTACTCCTAGTTTACTCCTAGTTTACACCTAGTTTACTCCTACTTTACACCTACTTTACACCTAGTTTACACCTACTTTACTCCTACTTTACTCCTAGTTTACTCCTAGTTTACTCGTACTTTATGTGTGCATTTATTTAAAATGCATCTCTGGGGTACTCTGGGGCAAAGGAATTTGTTCATTTTTTTCTTACACCACATGGTCTGAGGGACGGTGCACAGGCGGTGGACAACCTCTCAGGGGAGCATTAGCGATTTTTTCAAAAAAATCTTTTTCTCCCGGTTAAGTTGTCGAGGGCTGATTTCCTGTCCTGCGATAAAAAGGCTTCTGTTTCCCCCGCCAAACCTCTCAGGTGAGCATTTGCAACCGTTTGGCACTATTTTTGAGTGAATTGCCGAAAGTCAGATTTTTGATGAAATTGTGACCCCGGGGCTTAGCGATTTTTCAAAAACAAAAAAAAATTATCCCGGTTGAGTTGTTGAGGGCTGATTTCTTTTTCTGTGATAAAAAGCCTTCTGTTTCAACCGCCAAACCTTTCATGGGAGCATTTGCAACCGTTTGGCACCATTTTTGAGTGAATTGCCAAAAGTCAGATTTTTGATGAAATTGTGACCCCGGGGCTTAGCGATTTTTTTTAAAAAAAAATTTTCTAGCGGTTAACTTGTCGAGGGCTGATTTCTTGTCCTGTGATAAAAAGCCTTCTGTTTCAACCGCCAAACCTTTCAGGGGAGCATTTGCAACCGTTTGGCACCATTTTTGAGTGAATTGCCAAAAGTCAGATTTTTGATGAAATTGTGACTGCGCCCTAATATAAATTAGTCAACTACATTTTGTATAAATTTTGGGGAAATAAATCCTGCGTCCAGTCAGGCTTCCCTGCGTGGCTCTGCTTGGGAGCTGACCTGGCAGGAGAGCAGAGTAGCAGCTGTCCTGCATCCGTGTGAGATGAGCGATAAATGAGGTCCAGAGACAGTTCGGTTCTTATCTCTAGAAGCGTTTATTTACAAAGCAATAAAACCATCAGAACTTTCCGACATCTCTCCGTGCTTTCTCCAAAAGCACACACGCAGCCTCTGAGGCTTGAGCTGTGTCTCAGTCAGAAGCGAAAGCAAGTCTGAATGCAGACACACACTGTGACGCACTTCTCTGCGTCAAGCTCCTCCCAGATACAGGACACCACGGAGTTTTAACCCTGTCAGTTCCAAACTCCACACCCCCTCTTGTCCTGCATCTGGGGACAATAGCCAACAATGCTTTCCCCATACACAGACCCTCACAGAACTCCTCGTGCTTCTGGAAGGTTAATGGTTTTGTGAAACCATCAGCGAGGTTCTTGGTTGAGGGACAGTATTTCAGAGCAACTAGCCCCTCACGAACGCTCTGACATACATTCCGGAAACGTATGTCCAAATGTTTGGTTCTCGCCTTGAATTGCCCCGTCTCAGCCAATTTGAGGCATGGTTGATTGTCTTCATGCATCACAACGGGCAGACAATTCTCTCCACAGATTTCCTCGACCAAACACACGTAGAACTCCAGCCCTCTGCAAACCTCTGATAGCGCACTGAACTCAGCTTCAGTAGATGAAAGCGCTATGAGACTTTGCTTCCGGGACCTCCACCCAACTACTGAGTCCCCAAACTTCACCACTAGGCCTGACACTGATTTGTGGTCCTCAAGGTTAGCCCAATCCGAATCCACCCAGGCGGTCAGCTTGACACCGCCCTCAGCTGACATCTTGAGGCAAAAGTCTTTGGTATCTTGCAGGTAACGTAGCACCCGTTTAATACCATTCCAGGCCTGCACACTAGGACTTGAAGCCTCTCTACTGAGCAGATTGACAGCAAACGCTATGTCTGGTCTGCTCCACTGTGACAGATACAACAGACTACCCAGAGCTGACTGAAAGAGTTCAGTATTTTCGAACACCACGCGTTCTACTTGCTGACACTCCTTCACGTATCCAGCCTCCATGGGTGATCTGGCACCTGCACAATCAGACATCCTGAACTTCTCAAGCAACTGTTCAATCTTACCTTTTTGGTGAAGCAAAAAGCTTCCATCACTTGCTCTTGTGACCTCCACGCCCAAATAGGATTTGACATCTCCAAGCTGCTTCAGCTTGAACCGCTTTCCAAGCTCCTTAGCAAACTTCTCCACCTGTTCACCTGTCTGTGCCATGATCAAGATATCATCAACAAACACCTGAACCACTTGCTGTTGCAAGCCTGAATCTCTAATGTAAAGACAACTGTCTGCAAGAGATCTCTTAAAACCTAGCTCTTCTAAGGCTTCATGTAGGCACATATTCCAATTCCTGGCAGATTGCCGTAATCCATAGATGGATTTGTGCTATTGCCACACGACGCCTGGCTCACTGACTTCAAACCCTGGAGGAGGAAGCATGTACAACTCCTCCTGGAGATCTGAGTTCAGGTAGGCGACATCTACATCAAAATGGTTCACCTTCCAACCTCTCTGTGCTGCTATCGCCAAAAGTGTTCTCAAAGTCTCCGGTCTCGAGGTCGGCGAATATACCTCTGTGTAGTGGACACCCATCCTCTGTGTGAATCCTCGGGCCACTAACCTCGCTTTATACTGTGGTTCTCCTGCTTCTGTGGGTTTAAGTCGGTAAACCCACCTGCAGCTAACAGCTTGCTTGTTAGCTGGCAGCTGTGTGAGTGAGAACACACCAAGAGACTCCATTGAGTTCATCTCCTTCTGCATCGCCTCATGCCATTTGCTGGCTTCTTCCCGAGGCAACTTCTGAACATCCTCAAAGGATTCAGGTTCACATCTAGCCACACCAACCCAGACACTCGTGGCTTCATACCTTTCAGGTGGCTTCCCTTTGGTTGATCTTGCTGACCTCCTCAGCGTGAATTCTGGAACTTGGTTCGATTCACCTGGATCAACCCTACTATCCCCTGTGGCAGAAACATCCCCCTCTGACCTGCTGCGCCGTTTAGGGCGAACAGCTGGTTCTGCTGGCGAGGATGGTTCACTCCTTAGCTCAGACTTGACAGAGACCTGTGGAGGGGTCCTGGGACTCCCTTTTGGAGAGATACGGAGCCTCTCCCTTGGAGATCCCTGCTCTGGACTCTGTGGCTGTGGCCTGTGCACCTCAGCAACAGGTTCAGCCTCGTCCTCCTCCTCTTCCTCCTCTGAGTCTAACAGAACATCCGGATTCCCGTGAAGACGCTTCCACCCACTCTGCTCGCAAAACTCAGCACTGCTGCTAATAAGCAGCTTGGACTGGTTGCCAATAGGGTATGCGAAACGCCACGCCTTTGAACCTGGCTCATAGCCTACAAAGATCATCTTCCTAGACCTTGGCTCACCCTTTCTGCGCATGGCCTTTGGAATGAGAACCCAAGCCTCAGACCCAAAAGTGCGCAGAAAATGCACTTTCGGTTGCTTCCCACGAAGCAGAAAGTACGGTGTGTCTCCCACACTTGAATTGAACACCCTGTTCTGCAGAAAACATGCTGTCTTATAACTCTCAGCCCAAAAGCGCTGTGGCAAACCCGAGTCTGCCAACATAGCATTCGCTGATTCCTGTAGTGTGCGAAATTTTCTCTCTGCAACCCCATTCTGTTGCGGAGAGTGGGGGGCCGTCAGTCAGTGACTGATACCCTTCTGCCTGAAAAACGATTGCAGCGCAGAACCTGTGAACTCCCCCCCCCCGATCAGATTGAAAGGAAATCACCCTGGTAGAGAACCGTAGCTCTACTGCTGTGATCCAATCCCTGATCAGTGCAGCTGCCTCTGATTTCTGTCTAAGCGAGAAAACCCAAGAATGTTTCAAAAAATCGTCAATCAGAACTAGAACCCATTTAGACCCAGCTAAAGAAGGTGTCGGCATGGGGCCTGACAAATCTGCATGCACAAGTTCAAAGGGTTTACTGGTTCTCCTCTCTGACCTGGGGTATGTGCATGTTGTGACCTTCGATTGCTTACAGGCTTGACAATCTAGGTATCTGTCACATGCCTTGAACCTACATCCAATTGTGTTGCCTGTGGCTTTCCTCACATATGACCACCCAACATGCCCAAATCTCCTGTGCCATAAGTGTAGACAATCATGGTGTGGTGGGACATTAGCACACTGCCCTTGGGCGTCTTCAATGGACTCTCCACTAGCCCCATTTTCCACCAGCCCCATTTTCCCACCAGACCCATTTTCAATGGGCATCTCCACCAGAAAGAGCCTGTCTTTTCTCTCGACACTGTAGATCTTCTTCCCATCCCTGTAGAAGGAACACAAATTGTTAGAGAACAGAACATCGAACCCAGCAGCCATGAGAGCTGGCACACTTAAAAGAGAGTGGGCAAGCTCGGGGACCACATAAGCTTGCACCCAATGATCTATAAAAGAACAATAAAGAAACCCAGATTCAGTCAGTGGTCTTTGAGACCCATCTGCTAAGGTAACATAACGTTCAGTTTCAACTGTCTTGCAGTTCCTCAGGAGCTCCCGAGATTTCACGAGGCAATGAGATGCGCCTGAGTCGATAATAAGAGATAAAGAGTGTCTCTGGCTGTTTTCCAAAGATGCCATGGCGTTGCTCGCACTCCCATCGGTTGCCATGGCCACAGCCTCCCCCCGACTGAGGCTTTTGCCTTTTCTCAGAGACACCATCGCAGCTGTGAGGTGATAAGACGCCTTGTCTTTGTTTTCCTCCTGGCCTGCTGCTTTCCCACATCTTTCCTGGGAACTGGCCTCGGGAACCTGCTTTGTTGACATTCCACGCCAGCCGGTGTCCTTGGCAGCCTGGGCCTCTAGCGGATGATTGCGGACCAGATGTGTGTTGCTACCACACCGATAGCAGCTCTTGGAAACAAAGGCTCTTACACAGTCCTCGCCACTCCTGGCTGCTGCCCCCCACTCCTTCTTGGGGTGCAGCCTGTGCCCTCTTTCACAGCCCTCTGCCGCTTTGATTCTTCGTCAATCAAGCGTCCGCTAATATATTCGATCGTAAGATCCTGCGGTGGCATCGTTTCCATCGTGAGAACCAAGTTCTCATAACTCCTGTCCAAAGAGCTTAAAAGCGTGTAAGCCTTTAGTTCGTCTGGGAAGGGCACATTGAGCTGACGCAGCTTACTGAAGATAGTCAGCACCTGAGCAATGTGATCCCTTATCGGTTCCCCTGGGGACAGCCTCTTCTCAAACAGAGAACGTATCACATGGATCTTTGCCCCAGCTGTGGTCCTCTGATGTACTCTAGTCAGAGCGGACCAAATCTGATGACAGGTACGTAAGCCATCAATATGAGGGAGCTGTGACGCTTCGATCGCCATCACCGCATGGGACATTGCTTTCTTGTCTTTCTTTGCCGCCGCTGAGGCCCTCTCCGCCTCTGCGGGTGTTGCATTGGGCTGGGCCTGGACTGGATCGGCCTGCGTGCATTCCCACAGCTGCTTTCCCTCCAGCCAATAAAACATGCGCTTACTCCAGTCCTCCCAATTGGCCCCATTCAGTCTTTCGAAGGGGATATTGAAGCTCTCATGGCCCTGCTGTGCAGCAGACATCTTCCTCCCCCCAGGGCTTCAGCGTACTCACAAGTTTGCCAACAAGCTGGACCTCTGAAGCAGCCGCCCTTCTTGGCCTTTGGCACCGCTCTCCAGCATCTCCCACTGCCCTTCCTGGCAGGAGATCACAGCAACTCAACGCTGGCAGCCTTCTCCCTTCTCACACTTGTCAGGAAACGCAGAACTTCCATAACCTTTGCGGAAATAAATCCTGCGTTAAATATACATTATTTACACAATGGGCTGCATGTGATTGGCTAATTTACTCTTGCCTTACGCCTAGTTTACACCTAGTTTACACCTAGTTTACTCCTCCTTTACACCTAGCTTACTCCTAGTTTACACCTACTTTACACCTAGTTTACTCATAGTTTATACCTACTTTACACCTAGTTTACTCATAGTTTACACCTACTTTACGCCTACTTTACAACTTGTTTACTCCTAGTTTACACCTAGTTTACTCCTAGTTTACACCTACTTTACTCCTAGTTTACTCCTAGTTTACTCCTAGTTTACTCCTAGTTTACACCTACTTTACTCCTACTTTACTCCTACTTTATGTGTGCATTTATTTAAAATGCATCTCTGGGGTACTCTGGGGCATAGGAATTTGTTCATTTTTTTCTTACACCACATGGTCTGAGGGACGGTGCACAGGCGGTGGACAACCTCTCAGGGGAGCATTAGCGATTTTTTCAAAAAAGTCAGATGGGTGGGGTATAAATAATAAAACTATTATTATTATTTATTTATTATTGAATAGGACATCCCTTTTTTCATCAGAGAAGTGTTGGAGGGTTTGAGAATGAAATATACTCAGAGTCGAGAGTGGATTTCATGCTCTTTATTCAGCTCATAGTGGTGAGGAGGAATGGATGTTCCCTCAAAGTATCTGCTTTATATACATTATTTACACAATGGGCTGCATGTGATTGGCTAATTTACTCCTGCCTTACTCCTAGTTTACACCTAGTTTACACCTAGTTTACACCTACTTAAAACCCTTCTGTAGTTTACTCCTAGTTTACTCCTAGTTTACACCTACTTTACACCTAGTTTACTCCTAGTTTACACCTACTTTACACCTAGTTTACTCCTAGTTTACACCTACTTTACTCCTACTTTACTCCTACTTTATGTGTGCATTTATTTAAAATGCATCTCTGGGTTACTTGTGGGGCATACGAATTTGTTCATTTTTTTCTTACACCACATGGTCTGAGGGACGGTGCACAGGCGGTGGACAACATCTCAGGGGAGCATTAGCGTTTTTTTCCAAAAAATCTTTTTCTCCCGGTTAAGTTGTCGAGGGCTGATTTCCTGTCCTGTGATAAAAAGTCTTCTGTTTCGACCACCAAACCTCTCAGGGGACCATTTGCAACCGTTTGGCACCATTTTTGAGTGAATTGCCGAAAGTCAGATTTTTGAAGAAATCTTTTTCTACGGATGAAGTTGTCGAGGGCTGCTTTCCTGTCCTGCGATAAAAAGCCTTCTGTTTCGAACGCCAAACCTATCAGGGGACCATTTGCAACTGATGGGCACCATTTTTGAGTGAATTGCAAAAAGTCAGATTTTTTTCTGAAATTGTGACCCCGGGTCTTAGGGATTTCTTGAAAAAAATCTTCTTCCGCCGGTTAGGTGTCAAGGTCTGATTTCTAGTCCTGTGATAAAAAGCCTTTTGTTTCGACCGCCAAAGCTTTCAGGGGGGAGAATTTGCAACCGTTGGGTACCATTTTTGAGTGAATTGCTGAAAGTCAGATTTGTTCTGAAATTGTGACCCCGGGGTTTAGGGATTTCTTGAAAAAAATCTTCTTCCGCCGATTAAGCTGTCGAGGGCTGATTTCTTGTTCTGTGATAAAAAGCCTTCTGTTTCGACCTCCAAACCTTTCAGGGGAGCATTTGCAACCGTTGGGCACCATTTTTGAGTGAATTGCAAAAAGTCAGATTTTTGATGAAATCTTTTTCTACGGATGAAGTTGTCGAGGGCTGATTTCCTGTCCTGTGATAAAAAGCCTTCTGTTTCGACCGCCAAACCTCTCAGGGGACCATTTGCAACCGTTTGGCACCATTTTTGAGTGAGTTGCCAAAAGTCAGATTTTTGATGAAATCTTTTTCTACGGATGAGGTTGTCGAGGGCTGATTTCCTGTCCTGTGATAAAAAGCCTTCTGTTTCAACCGCCAAACCTTTCATTTGCATTTTTGATGAAATTGTGATCGCGCGGCTTGGGGATTTTTTTAAAAAAAACTTTTTCTACAAACAACGTTGTGGAGGTCTGATTTCTTGTCCTGTGATAAAAAGCCTTCTGTTTCGACCGCCAAACCTGTCAGAGGACCATTTGCAACCGTTTGGCACCATTTTTGAGTGAATTGCCGAAAGTCAGATTTTTGATGAAATCTTTTTCTACGGATGAAGTTGTCGAGGGCTGATTTCCTGTCCTGCGAAAAAAGGGCTTCTGTTTCCCCCGCCAAACCTCTCAGGTGAGCATTTGCAACCGTTTGGCACTATTTTTGAGTGAATTGCCGAAAGTCAGATTTTTGATGAAATTGTGACCCCGGGGCTTAGCGATTTTTCAAAAACAAAAAAAAATTATCCCGGTTGAGTTGTCGAGGGCTGATTTCTTTTTCTGTGAAAAAAAGCCTTCTGTTTCAACCGCCAAACCTTTCATGGGAGCATTTGCAACCGTTTGGCACCATTTTTGAGTGAATTGCCAAAAGTCAGATTTTTGATGAAATTGTGACCCTGGGGCTTAGCGATTTTTTTTTAAAAAAAATTTCTAGCGGTTAACTTGTCGAGGGCTGATTTCTTGACCTGTGATAAAAAGCCTTCTGTTTCGACCGCCAAACCTTTCAGGGGAGCATTTGCAACCGTTTGGCACCATTTTTGAGTGAATTGCCAAAAGTCAGATTTTTGATAAAATTGTGACCGCGCCCTAATATGAATTAGTCAACTACATTTTTTAGAAATTCATTCGAAATACTGTCGTATTTATCCAAGCAGTCTATGTTTGCAAGCAGTCCGTTCATAGGTTGCAAGTGTTACCATATTATCAATCCACCGATTAATGGAGATCATCTCTTTACTCTTCCAGTTTATCAATATCAGCCTCTCAGCTACCATTAGAGTGTGTACAATCCATTTCTGTTGTCCAGTTGTTAACTTCCATATAGTAGGCATATAGTTAAAAAAAGTTTCATGTTTTATTGTATATTATTTTATCCTGCAAGCTGCTGAGCGTGGCTGGCACGACCCAGTCAGATGGGTGGGGTATAAATAATAAAACTATTATTATTATTTATTTATTATTGAATAGGACATCCCTTTTTTCATCAGAGAAGTGTTGGAGGGTTTGAGAATGAAATATACTCAGAGTCGAGAGTGGATTTCATGCTCTTTATTCAGCTCATAGTGGTGAGGAGGAATGGATGTTCCCTCAAAGTATCTGCTTTATATACATTATTTACACAATGGGCTGCATGTGATTGGCTAATTTACTCCTGCCTTACTCCTAGTTTACACCTAGTTTACACCTAGTTTACACCTAGTTTACACCTAGTTTACACCTAGTTTACACCTACTTAAAACCCTTCTGTAGTTTACTCCTTGTTTACACCTAGTTTACACCTACTTTACACCTACTTCACTCCTAGTTTACACCTACTTTACACCTAGTTTATTCTAGGTGTCGAGAGTGGATTTCATGCTCTTTATTCAGCTCATAGTGGTGAGGAGGAATGGATGTTCCCTCAAAGTATCTGCTTTATATACATTATTTAAACAATGGGCTGCATGTGATTGGCAAATTTACTCCTGCCTTACTCCTAGTTTACACCTAGTTTACACCTAGTTTACACCTAGTTTACACCTACTTAAAACCCTTCTGTAGTTTACTCCTAGTTTACACCTATTTTACACCTACTTTACTCCTACTTTACTCCTACTTTATGGGTGCATTTATTTAAAATGCATCTCTGGGTTACTTGTGGGGCATAGGAATTTGTTCATTTTTTTCTTACACCACATGGTCTGAGCGACGGTGTGCAGGCGGTGGACAACATCTCAGGGGAGCATTAGCGATTTTTTCAAAAAAATCTTTTTCTCCCGGTTAAGTTGTCGAGGGCCGATTTCCTGTTATGTGGTAAAAAGTCTTCTGTTTCGACCACCAAACCTCTCAGGGGATAATTTGCAACCGGTGGGCACCATTTTTGAGTGAATTGCCGAAAGTCAGATTTTTGATGAAATCTTTTTCTACGGATGAAGTTGTCGAGGGCTGCTTTCCTGTTCTGCGATAAAAAGCCTTCTGTTTCGACCGCCAAACCTCTCAGGGGACCATTTGCAACCGTTTGGCACCATTTTTGAGTGAATTGCCGAAAGTCAGATTTTTGATGAAATCTTTTTCTACGGATGAAGTTGTCGAGGGCTGATTTCCTGTCCTGTGATAAAAAACCTTCTGTTTCGACCGCCAAACCTCTCAGGGGACCATTTGCAACAGTTGGGCACCATGTTTGAGTGAATTGCCAAAAGTCAGATTTTTTCTGAAATTGTGACCCTGGGTTTAGGGATTTCTTGAAAAAAATCTTCTTCCGCCGATCAAGTTGTCGAGGACTGATTTCTTGTCCTGTGATAAAAAGCCTACTTTTTCGACTGCCAAACCTTTCATGGGAGCATTTGCAACCGTTGGGCACCACTTTTGAGTGAATTGCCGAAAGTCAGATTTTTTCTGAAATCGTGACCCTGGGTTTAGGGATTTCTTGAAAAAAATCTTCTTCCGCGAGTTAAGTTGTTGAGGTCTAATTTCTTGTCCTGTATAAAAAGCCTTCTGTTTCGACCGCCAAACCTTTCAGGGGAGCATTTGCAACCGTTGGGCACCAATTTTGAGTGAATTGCCGAAAGTCAGATTTTGTCCTGAAAATGTGACACCCGGGGCTTAGGGAGTTTTTCAAAAAAATCTTCTTCCGCCGGTTACGTTGTCGAGGTGTGATTTCTTGTCCTGTGATAAAAAGCCTTCTGTTTCGACCGCCAAACCTCTCAGGGGACCATTTGCAACCATTTGGCACCATTTTTGAGTGAGTTGCCAAAAGTCAGATTTTTGATGAAATCTTTTTCTACGGATGAGGTTGTCGAGGGCTGATTTCCTGTCCTGTGATAAAAAGCCTTCTGTTTCAACCGCCAAACCTTTCAGGGGAGCATTTGCATTTTTGATGAAATTTTGATCGCGCGGCTTGGGGATTTTTTTAAAAAAAACTTTTTCTACAAACAACGTTGTGGAGGTCTGATTTCTTGTCCTGTGATAAAAAGCCTTCTGTTTCGACCGCCAAACCTGTCAGAGGACCATTTGCAACCGTTTGGCACCATTTTTGAGTGAATTGCCGAAAGTCAGATTTTTGATGAAATCTTTTTCTACGGATGAAGTTGTCGAGGGCTGATTTCCTGTCCTGCGAAAAAAGGGCTTCTGTTTCCCCCGCCAAACCTCTCAGGTGAGCATTTGCAACCGTTTGGCACTATTTTTGAGTGAATTGCCGAAAGTCAGATTTTTGATGAAATTGTGACCCCGGGGCTTAGCGATTTTTCAAAAACAAAAAAAAATTATCCCGGTTGAGTTGTCGAGGGCTGATTTCTTTTTCTGTGAAAAAAAGCCTTCTGTTTCAACCGCCAAACCTTTCATGGGAGCATTTGCAACCGTTTGGCACCATTTTTGAGTGAATTGCCAAAAGTCAGATTTTTGATGAAATTGTGACCCTGGGGCTTAGCGATTTTTTTTTTAAAAAAATTTCTAGCGGTTAACTTGTCGAGGGCTGATTTCTTGACCTGTGATAAAAAGCCTTCTGTTTCGACCGCCAAACCTTTCAGGGGAGCATTTGCAACCGTTTGGCACCATTTTTGAGTGAATTGCCAAAAGTCAGATTTTTGATAAAATTGTGACCGCGCCCTAATATGAATTAGTCAACTACATTTTTTAGAAATTCATTCGAAATACTGTCGTATTTATCCAAGCAGTCTATGTTTGCAAGCAGTCCGTTCATAGGTTGCAAGTGTTACCATATTATCAATCCACCGATTAATGGAGATCATCTCTTTACTCTTCCAGTTTATCAATATCAGCCTCTCAGCTACCATTAGAGTGTGTACAATCCATTTCTGTTGTCCAGTTGTTAACTTCCATATAGTAGGCATATAGTTAAAAAAAGTTTCATGTTTTATTGTATATTATTTTATCCTGCAAGCTGCTGAGCGTGGCTGGCACGACCCAGTCAGATGGGTGGGGTATAAATAATAAAACTATTATTATTATTTATTTATTATTGAATAGGACATCCCTTTTTTCATCAGAGAAGTGTTGGAGGGTTTGAGAATGAAATATACTCAGAGTCGAGAGTGGATTTCATGCTCTTTATTCAGCTCATAGTGGTGAGGAGGAATGGATGTTCCCTCAAAGTATCTGCTTTATATACATTATTTACACAATGGGCTGCATGTGATTGGCTAATTTACTCCTGCCTTACTCCTAGTTTACACCTAGTTTACACCTAGTTTACACCTAGTTTACACCTAGTTTACACCTAGTTTACACCTACTTAAAACCCTTCTGTAGTTTACTCCTTGTTTACACCTAGTTTACACCTACTTTACACCTACTTCACTCCTAGTTTACACCTACTTTACACCTAGTTTATTCTAGGTGTCGAGAGTGGATTTCATGCTCTTTATTCAGCTCATAGTGGTGAGGAGGAATGGATGTTCCCTCAAAGTATCTGCTTTATATACATTATTTAAACAATGGGCTGCATGTGATTGGCAAATTTACTCCTGCCTTACTCCTAGTTTACACCTAGTTTACACCTAGTTTACACCTAGTTTACACCTACTTAAAACCCTTCTGTAGTTTACTCCTAGTTTACACCTATTTTACACCTACTTTACTCCTACTTTACTCCTACTTTATGGGTGCATTTATTTAAAATGCATCTCTGGGTTACTTGTGGGGCATAGGAATTTGTTCATTTTTTTCTTACACCACATGGTCTGAGCGACGGTGTGCAGGCGGTGGACAACATCTCAGGGGAGCATTAGCGATTTTTTCAAAAAAATCTTTTTCTCCCGGTTAAGTTGTCGAGGGCCGATTTCCTGTTATGTGGTAAAAAGTCTTCTGTTTCGACCACCAAACCTCTCAGGGGATAATTTGCAACCGGTGGGCACCATTTTTGAGTGAATTGCCGAAAGTCAGATTTTTGATGAAATCTTTTTCTACGGATGAAGTTGTCGAGGGCTGATTTCCAGTCCTGTGATAAAAAACCTTCTGTTTCGACCGCCAAACCTCTCAGGGGACCATTTGCAACAGTTGGGCACCATGTTTGAGTGAATTGCCAAAAGTCAGATTTTTTCTGAAATTGTGACCCTGGGTTTAGGGATTTCTTGAAAAAAATCTTCTTCCGCCGATCAAGTTGTCGAGGACTGATTTCTTGTCCTTTGATAAAAAGCCTACTTTTTCGACTGCCAAACCTTTCATGGGAGCATTTGCAACCGTTGGGCACCACTTTTGAGTGAATTGCCGAAAGTCAGATTTTTTCTGAAATCGTGACCCTGGGTTTAGGGATTTCTTGAAAAAAATCTTCTTCCGCGAGTTAAGTTGTTGAGGTCTAATTTCTTGTCCTGTATAAAAAGCCTTCTGTTTCGACCGCCAAACCTTTCAGGGGAGCATTTGCAACCGTTGGGCACCAATTTTGAGTGAATTGCCGAAAGTCAGATTTTGTCCTGAAAATGTGACACCCGGGGCTTAGGGAGTTTTTCAAAAAAATCTTCTTCCGCCGGTTACGTTGTCGAGGTGTGATTTCTTGTCCTGTGATAAAAAGCCTTTTGTTTCACCGCCAAACCTTTCAGGGGAGGATTTGCAACCGTTCGGCACCATTTTTGAGTGAATTGCCGAAAGTCACATTTTTTCTGAAACTGTGACCCCAGGGCTTAGAAATTTTTTCAAAAAAATCTTCTTCCGCCGGTTAAGTTGTCGAGGTCTGATTTCTTGTCCTGTGATAAAAAGCCTTCTGTTTCGACCGCCAAACCTTTCAGGGGAGCATTTGCAACCGTTGGGCACCATTTTTGAGTGAATTGCCGAAAGTCACATTTTTTCTGAAATTGTGACCCCGGGGCTTAGGGATTTTTTCAAAAAAATGTTTTTCCACCGGTTAAATTGTCGAGGTCTGATTTCTAGTCCTGTGAAAAAAAGCCTTCTGTTTCGACCGCCAAACCTTTCAGGGGAGCATTTGTAACCGCTGGGCACCATTTTTGAGTGAATTGCCGAAAGTCACATTTTTTCTGAAATTGTGACCCTAGGGCTTAGGGATTTCTTGAAAAAAATCTTCTTGCGCCGGTTAAGTTGTCGAGGTGTGATTTCTTGTCCTGTGATAAAAAGCCTTTTGTTTCACCGCCAAACCTTTCAGGGGAGCATTTGCAACCATTGGGCACCATTTTTGAGTGAATTGCCGAAAGTCACATTTTTTCTGAAATTGTGACCCCGGGGCTTAGGGATTTTTTCAAAAAAATGTTTTTCCACCGGTTAAATTGTCGAGGTCTGATTTCTAGTCCTGTGAAAAAAAGCCTTCTGTTTCGACCGCCAAACCTTTCAGGGGAGCATTTGCAACCTCTGGGCACCATTTTTGAGTGAATGGCCGAAAGTCATTTTTTTTCTGAAATTGTGACCCCGGGGCTTAGGGATTTTTTTTAAAAAAAATTTTTTCCACCGGTTAAGTTGTCGAGGTCTGAATTCTAGTACTGTGAAAAAAAGCCTTCTGTTTCGACCGCCAAACCTTTCAGGGGAGCATTTGTAACCGCTGGGCACCATTTTTGAGTGAATTGCCGAAAGTCACATTTTTTCTAAAATTGTGACCCCAGGGCTTAGGGATTTTTTCAAAAAAATCTTCTTCCACCGGTTAAGTTGTCGAGGTCTGATTTCTTGTCCTGTGGTAGAAAGCCTTCTGTTTCGACCGCCAAACCTTTCAGGGGAGAAAATTTGCAACCGTTGGGTACCATTTTTGAGTGAATTGCCGAAAGTCAGATTTTTTCTGAAATTGTGACCCCAGGGCTTAGGGATTTTTTTCAAAAAAATGTTTTTCCACCCGTTAAGTTGTCGAGGTCTGATTTCTTGTCGTGTGATAAAAAGCCTTCTGTTTCGACCGCCAAACCTTTCAGGGGAGCATTTGCAACCGTTGGGCACCATTTTTGAGTGAATTGCCGAAAGTCAGATTTTTTTCTGAAATTGTGACCCCGGGTCTTAGGGATTTCTTGAAAAAAATCTTCTTCTGCCGGTTAAGTTGTCGAGGTCTGATTTCTTGTACTGTGATAAAAAGCCTTCAGTTTCGACCGCCAAACCTTTCAGGGGAGCATTTGCAACCTTTGGGCACCATTTTTTAGTGAATTGCCGAAAGTCACATTTTTGCTGAAATTGTGACCCCGGGGCGTTGGGATTTTTTCAAAAAAATCTTCTTCCGCCAGTTAAGTTGTCGAGGTCTGATTTCTTGTCCTGTGAAAAAAAGCCTTCTGTTTCGACCGCCAAACCTTTCAGGATAGCATTTTCAACCGTTGGACACCATTTTTGAGTGAATTGCCGAAAGTCACATTTTTTCTGAAATTGTGACCCCGGGGCTTAGCGATTTTTTCAAAAAAATCTTCTTCCGCCGATTAAGTTGTCGAGGTCTGATTTCTAGTTTTGTGAAAAAAAGCCTTCTGTTTCAATCGCCAAACCTTTCAGGGGAGCATTTGCAACCGCTTGTCACCATTTTTGAGTGAATTGCCGAAAGTCACATTTTTTCTGAAATTGTGACCCTGGGGCGTTGGGATTTTTTCAAAAAAATCTTCTTACGCCAGTTATGTTGTCGAGGTCTGATTTCTTGTCCTCTGAAAAAAAGCCTTCTGTTTCGACCGCCAAACCTTTCAGGGGAGCATTTTCAACCGTTGGGCACCATTTTTGAGTGAATTGCCGAAAGTCAGATTTTTTCTGAAATTGTGACCCCGGGGCTTAGAGATTTTTTGAAAAAACTATTTTTCTGCCGATTAAGTTGTCAACGTCTGATTTCTTGTCCTGTGATAAAAAGCCTTCTCTTTTAATCGCCAAACCTTTCAGGGGAGCATTTGCCACCGTTGGGCACCATTTTTGAGTGAATTGCCGAAGGTCAGATTTTTTCTGATATTGTGAACCCGGGGCTTAGGGATTTTTTCAAAAAAATGTTTTTCCACCCGTTAAGTTGTCGAGGTCTGATTTCTAGTTTTGTGGAAAAAAGCCTTCTGTTTCGACCGCCAAACCTTTCAGGGGAGCATTTGCATTTTTTCTTAGCGATTTTTTCAAAAAAATCTTCTTCCGCCGGTTAAGTTGTCGAGGTCTGATTTCTTGTCCTGTTATAAAAAGCCTTCTGTTTCGAACGCCAAACCTTTCAGGGGAGCATTTGCAACCTTTGGGCACCATTGTTGAGTGAATTGCCGAAAGTCACATTTTTTCTGAAATTGTGACCCCAGGGCGTTGGGATTTTTTCAAAAAAATCTTCTTCCGCCAGTTAAGTTGTCGAGGTCTGATTTCTTGTCCTGTGAAAAAAAGCCATATGTTTCGACCGCCAAACCTTTCAGGGGAGCATTTGCAACCTCTGGGCACCATTTTTGAGTGAATTGCCGAAAGTCACATTTTTTCTGAAATTGTGACTCCGGGGCTTAGCGATTTTTTCAAAAAAATCTTCTTCTACCGGTTAAGATGCCGAGGTCTGATTTCTTGTCCTGTGATAAAAAGCCTTCAGTTTCGACCGCCAAACCTTTCAGGGGAGCATTTGCAACCTTTGGGCACCATTGTTGAGTGAATTGCCGAAAGTCACATTTTTTCTAAAATTGTGACCCCGGGGCGTTGGGATTTTTTCAAAAAAATCTTCTTCCGCCAGTTAAGTTGTCGAGGTCTGATTTCTTGTCCTGTGAAACAAAGCCTTCTGTTTCGACCGCCAAATCTTTCAGGGGAGCATTTTCAACCGCTGGACACCATTTTTGAGTTAATTGCCGAAAGTCACATTTTTTCTGAAATTGTGACCCCGGGGCTTAGGGATTTTTTAAAAAAAATCTTCTTCCGCCGGTTAAGTTGTCAAGGTCTGATTTCTTGTCCTGTGATAAAAAGCCTTCTGTTTCGACTGCCAAACCTTTCAGGGGAACATTTGCAACCGCTGGGCACCATTTTTGAGTGAAATGCCGAAAGTCAGATTTTTTCTGAAATTTTGACCCCGGGGCTTAGGAATTTTTTCAAAAAAATATTTTTCCACCGGTTAAGTTGTCGAGGTCTGATTTCTAGTCCTGTGAAAAAAAGCCTTCTGTTTCGACCGCCAAACCTTTCGGGGGAGCATTTGTAACCGCTGGGCACCATTTTTGAGTGAATTGCCGAAAGTCACATTTTTTCTGAAATTGTGACCCCGGGGCTTAGGGATTTTTTCAAAAAAAATCTTCTTCCACCGGTTAAGTTGTCGCGGTCTTATTTCTTGTCCTGTGATAAAAAGCCTTCTGTTTCGACCGCCAAACCTTTCAGGGGAGCATTTTCAACCGTTGGGCACCATTTTTGAGTGAATTGCCGAAAGTCACATTTTTTCTGAAATTGTGACAACGGGGCTTAGGGATTTTTTCAAAAAAATCTTCTTCCGCCCGTTAAGTTGTCGAGGTCTGATTTCTAGTCTTGTGAAAAAAAGCCTTCTGTTTCGACCGCCAAACCTTTCAGGGGAGCATTTGCAACCGTTGGGCACCATTTTTGAGTGAATTGCCGAAAGTCACATTTTTTCTGAAATTGTGACGCCGGGGCTTAGCGATTTTTTCAAAAAAATCTTCTTCCACCGGTTAAGTTGTCGAGGTCTGATTTCTTGTCCTGTGATAAAAAGCCTTCAGTTTCTACCGCCAAACCTTTCAGGGGAGCATTTGCAACCGTTGGGCACCATTTTTTGAGTGAATTGCCGAAAGTCACATTTTTTCTGAAATCATGACCCCGGGACTTAGAGATTTTTTCAAAAAAATCTTCTTCCGCCGATTAAGTTGTTGAGGTCTGATTTCTTGTCCTGTGAAAAAAAGCCTTCTGTTTCGACCGCTAAACCTTTCAGGGGAGCATTTGCAACCGTTGGGCACCATTTTTGAGTGAATTGCCAAAAGTCACATTTTTTCTGAAATTGTGACCCCGGGGCTTAGGGATTTTTTCAAAAAAATCTTCTTCTGCCGGTTAAGTTCTCGAGGTCTGATTTCTAGTCCTGTGATAAAAAGCCTTCTGTTTCGACTGCCAAACCTTTCAGGGGAGCATTTGCAACCGTTGGGCACCATTTTTGAGTGAATTGCCGAAAGTCACATTTTTTTCTGAAATTGTGGCCCCGGGGCTTAGAAATTTTTTCAAAAAAATCTTCTTCCGCCGATTAAGTTGTTGAGGTCTGATTTCTTGTCCTGTGAATAAAAGCCTTCTGTTTCGACCGCTAAACCTTTCAGGGGATTATTTCCAACCTTTGGGCACTATTTTTGAGTTAATTGCCGAAAGTCAGATTTTTTCTGAAATGGTGACCCCGGGGCTTAGGGATTTTTTCAAAAAAATCTTCTTCCGCCGGTTAAGTTGTCAAGGTCTGATTTCTTGTCCTGTGATAAAAAGCCTTCTGTTTCGACCGCCAAACCTTACAGGGGAGCATTTGCAACCGCTGGGCACCATTTATGAGTGAATTGCCGAAAGTAAGATTTTGTCTGAAATTGTGACCCCGGGGCTTAGGGATTTTTTCAAAAATATGTTTTTCCAGCCGTTAAGTTGTCGAGGTCTGATTTCTAGTCCTGTGAAAAAAAAGGCTTCTGTATCGACCGCCAAACCTTTCAGGGGAGCATTTGCAAACTCTGGGCACCATTTTTGAGTGAATTGCCAAAAGTCAGACTTTTTCTAAAATTGTGACCCCAGGGCTTAGGGATTTTTTCAAAAAACTATTTTTCCACCGGTTAAGTTCTCGACGTCTGATTTCTTGTCCTGTGATAAAAAGCCTTCTGTTTCGACCGCCAAACCTTACAGGGGAGCATTTGCAACCGCTGGGCACCATTCTTGAGTGAATTGCCGAAAGTCAGATTTTTTCTGAAATTGTGACCCCGGGGCTTAGCGATTTTTTCAAGAAAATCTTCTTCTACCGGTTAAGTTGTCGAGGTCTGATTTCTTGTCCTGTGATAAAAAGCCTTCAGTTTCGACCGACAAACCTTTCAGGGGAGCATTTGCAACCGTTGGGCACCATTTTTGAGTGAATTGCAGAAAGTCAGATTTTTTCTGAAATTGTGACCCCGGGGCTTAGGGATTTTTTCAAAAATATGTTTTTCCAGCCGTTAAGTTGTCGAAGTCTGATTTCTAGTCCTGTGAAAAAAAGCCTTCTGTTTCGACTGCCAAACCTTTCAGGGGAGCATTTGCAAACTCTGGGCACCATTCTTGAGTGAATTGCCAAAAGTCAGATTTTTTCTGAAATTGTGACCCCGGGGCTTAGGGATTTTTTCAAAAAAATCTTCTTCTGCCGGTTAAGTTGTCGAGGTCTGATTTCTAGTCTTGTGAAAAAAAGCCTTCTGTTTCGACCGCCAAACCTTTCAGGGGAGCATTTGCAACCGCTGGGCACCATTTTTGAGTGAATTGCCGAAAGTCAGACTTTTTCTAAAATTGTGACCCCGGGGCTTAGGGATTTTTTCAAAAAAATCTTCTTCCGCCGGTTAAGTTGTCGAGGTCTGATTTCTTGTCCTGTGATAAAAAGCCTTCTGTTTCGACCGCCAAACCTTCCAGGGGAGCATTTGCAACCGCTGGGCACCATTTTTGAGTGAAATGCCGAAAGTCAGATTTTTTCTGAAATTGTGACCCCGGGGCTTAGGAATTTTTTCAAAAAAATATTTTTCCACCGGTCAAGTTGTCGAGGTCTGATTTCTAGTCCTGTGAAAAAAAGCCTTCTGTTTCGACCGACAAACCTTTCGGGGGAGCATTTGTAACCGCTGGGCACCATTTTTGAGTGAATTGCCGAAAGTCACATTTTTTCTGAAATTGTGACCCCGGGGCTTAGAGATTTTTTCAAGAAAATCTTCTTCCACTGAATAAGTTGTCGAGGTCTGATTTCTTGTCCTGTGATAAAAAGCCTTCTGTTTCGACCGCCAAACCTTTCAGGGGAGCATTTGCAACCGTTGGGCACCATTTTTGAGTGAATTGCCGAAAGTCAGATTTTTTCTGAAATGGTGACCCCGGGGCTTAGGGATTTTTTCAAAAATATGTTTTTCCAGCCGTTAAGTTGTCGAGGTCTGATTTCTAGTCCTGTGAAAAAAAGCCTTCTGTTTCGACTGCCAAACCTTTCAGGGGAGCATTTGCAAACTCTGGGCACCATTTTTGAGTGAATTGCCGAAAGTCATTTTTTTTTTTGAAATCGTGACCCCGGGGCTTAGGAATTTTTTCAAAAAAATATTTTTCCGCCGGTTAAGTTGTCGAGGTCTGATTTCTAGTCCTGTGAAAAAAAGCCTTCTGTTTCGACCGCCAAACCTTTCAGGGGAGCATTTGTAACCGCTGGGCACCATTTTTGAGTGAATTGCCGAAAGTCAGATTGTTTCTGAAATTGTGACCCCGGGGCTTAGGGATTTTTTCAAAAAAATCTTCTTCCGCCGGTTAAGTTGTCAAGGTGTGACTTCTTGTCCTGTTATAAAAAGGCTTCAGTTTCGACCACCAAACCTCTCAGGGGAGCATTTGCAACCGTTGGCCACCATTTTTGAGTGAATTGCCGAAAGTCAGATTTTTTCTGAAATTGTGACCCCGGGCCTTAGGGATTTTTTCAAGAAAATCTTCTTCCGCCGGTTAAGTTGTCAAGGTCTGATTTCTTGTCCTGTGATAAAAAGCCTTCTGTTTCAACCGCCAAAACTTACAGGGGAGCATTTGCAACTGCTGGGCACCATTCTTGAGTGAATTGCCGAAAGTCAGATTTTTTCTGAAATTGTGACCCCGGGGCTTAGTGATTTTTTCAAGAAAATCTTCTTCTACCGGTTAAGTTGTCGAGGTCTGATTTCTTGTCCTCTGATAAAAAGCCTTCAGTTTCAACCGCCAAACCTTTCAGGGGAGCATTTGCAACCGTTGGGCACCATTTTTGAGTGAATTGCCGAAAGTCAGATTTTTTCTGAAATGGTGACCCCGGGGCTTAGGGATTTTTTCAAAAAAATCTTCTTCCGCCGGTTAAGTTGTCGAGGTCTGATTTCTTGTCCTGTGATAAAAAGCCTTCTGTTTCGACCGCCAAACCTTCCAGGGGAGCATTTGCAACCGCTGGGCACCATTTTTGAGTGAAATGCCGAAAGTCAGATTTTTTCTGAAATTGTGACCCCGGGGCTTAGGAATTTTTTCAAAAAAATATTTTTCCACCGGTTAAGTTGTCGAGGTCTGATTTCTAGTCCTGTGAAAAAAAGCCTTCTGTTTCGACCGCCAAACCTTTCGGGGGAGCATTTGTAACCGCTGGGCACCATTTTTGAGTGAATTGCCGAAAGTCACATTTTTTCTGAAATTGTGACCCCGGGGCTTAGGGATTTTTTCAAAAAAATCTTCTTCCACCGGTTAAGTTGTCGAGGTCTGATTTCTTGTCATGTGGTAAAAAGCCTTCTGTTTCGACCGCCAAACCTTTCAGGGGAGCATTTTCAACCGTTGGGCACCATTTTTGAGTGAATTGCCGAAAGTCACATTTTTTCTGAAATTGTGACCCCGGGGCTTAGCGATTTTTTCAAGAAAATCTTCTTCCACTGAATAAGTTGTCGAGGTCTGATTTCTTGTCCTGTGATAAAAAGCCTTCAGTTTCGACCGCCAAACCTTTCAGGGGAGCATTTGCAACCGCTGGGCACCATTTTTGAGTGAATTGCCGAAAGTCACATTTTTTCTGAAATCATGACCCCGGGGCTTAGAGATTTTTTCAAAAAAAATCTTCTTCCGCCGATTAAGTTGTTGAGGTCTGATTTCTTGTCCTGTGAAAAAAAGCCTTCTGTTTCGACCGCCAAACCTTTCAGGAGAGCATTTGCAAACTCGGGGCACCACTTTTGAGTGAATTGCCGAAAGTCACATTTTTTCTGAAATTGTGAACCCGGGGCTCAGGGATTTTTTCAAAAAAATATTTTTCCACTGGTTAAGTTGTCGAGGTCTGATTTCTAGTCCTGTCAAAAAAAAGCCTTCTGTTTCGACCGCCAAACCTTTCAGGGGAGCATTTGCAAACTCTGGGCACCATTTTTGAGTGAATTGCCGAAAGTCTTTTTTTTTTTTTTGAAATTGTGACCCCGGGGCTTAGGAATTTTTTCAAAAAAATATTTTTCCGCCGGTTAAGTTGTCGAGGTCTGATTTCTAGTCCTGTGAAAAAAAGCCTTCTGTTTCGACCGCCAAACCTTTCAGGGGAGCATTTGTAACCGCTGGGCACCATTTTTGAGTGAATTGCCGAAAGTCAGATTTTTTCTGAAATTGTGACCCCGGGGCTTAGGGATTTTTTCAAAAAAATCTTCTTCCGCCGATTAAGTTGTTGAGGTCTGATTTCTTGTCCTGTGAAAAAAAGCCTTCTGTTTCGACCGCTAAACCTTTCAGGGGATTATTTCCAACCTCCGATCACCATTTTTGAGTTAATTGCCGAAAGTCACATTTTTTCTGAAATTGTGACCCCAGGGCTTAGGGATTTTTTCAAAAAAATCTTCTTCCACTGAATAAGTTGTCGAGGTCTGATTTCTTGTCCTGTGATAAAAAGCCTTCTGTTTCGACCGCCAAACCTTTCAGGGGAGCATTTGCAACCGTTGGGCACCATTTTTGAGTGAATTGCCGAAAGTCAGATTTTTTCTGAAATGGTGACCCCGGGGCTTAGGGATTTTTTCAAAAATATGTTTTTCCAGCCGTTAAGTTGTCGAGGTCTGATTTCTAGTCCTGTGAAAAAAAGCCTTCTGTTTCGACTGCCAAACCTTTCAGGGGAGCATTTGCAAACTCTGGGCACCATTTTTGAGTGAATTGCCGAAAGTCATTTTTTTTTTTTGAAATCGTGACCCCGGGGCTTAGGAATTTTTTCAAAAAAATATTTTTCCGCCGGTTAAGTTGTCGAGGTCTGATTTCTAGTCCTGTGAAAAAAAGCCTTCTGTTTCGACCGCCAAACCTTTCAGGGGAGCATTTGTAACCGCTGGGCACCATTCTTGAGTGAATTGCCGAAAGTCACATTTTTTCTGAAATTGTGACCCCGGGGCTTAGCGATTTTTTCAAGAAAATCTTCTTCTACAGTTAAGTTGTCGAGGTCTGATTTCTTGTCCTGTGATAAAAAGGCTTCAGTTTCGACCGCCAAACCTTTCTGGGGAGCATTTGCAACCGTTGGGCACCATTTTTGAGTGAATTGCCGAAAGTCACATTTTTTCTGAAATTGTGACCCCGGGGCTTAGGGATTTTTTTCAAAAATATGTTTTTCCAGCCGTTAAGTTGTCGAGGTCTGATTTCTAGTCCTGTGAAAAAAAGCCTTCTGTTTCGACCGCCAAACCTTTCAGGGGAGCATTTGCAAACTCTGGGCACCGTTTTTGAGTGAATTGCCGAAAGTCAGACTTTTTCTAAAATTGTGACCCCGGGGCTTAGGGATTTTTTCAAAAAACTATTTTTCCACCGGTTAAGTTCTCGAGGTCTGATTTCTAGTCCTGTGATAAAAAGCCTTCTGTTTCGACCGCCAAACCTTTCAGGGGAGCATTTTCAACCGTTGGGTACCATTTTTGAGTGAATTGCCGAAAGTCACATTTTTTCTGAAATTGTGACCCCGGGGCGTAGCGATTTTTTCAAAAAAATCTTCTTCCGCCGGTCAAGTTGTCAAGGTCTGATTTCTAGTCCTGTGAAAAAAAGCCTTCTGTTTCGACCGCCAAACCTTTCAGGGGAGCATTTGCAAACTCTGGGCACCATTTTTGAGTGAATTGCCGAAAGTCATTTTTTTTTTTTGAAATTGTTACCCCGGGGCTTAGGAATTTTTTCAAAAAAATATTTTTCCGCTGGTTAAGTTGTCGAGGTCTGATTTCTAGTCCTGTGAAAAAAAGCCTTCTGTTTCGACCGCCAAACCTTTCAGGGGAGCATTTGCAACCGCTGGGCACCATTTTTGAGTGAATTGCCGAAAGTCACATTTTTTCTGAAATTGTGACCCCGGGGCTTAGGGATTTTTTCAAAAAAATCTTCTTCCGCCGGTTAAGTTGTCAAAGTGTGATTTCTTGTCCTGTTATAAAAAGGCTTCAGTTTCGACCACCAAACCTCTCAGGGGAGCATTTGCAACCGCTGGGCACCATTCTTGAGTGAATTGCCGAAAGTCACATTTTTTCTGAAATTGTGACCCCGGGGCTTAGCGATTTTTTCAAGAAAATCTTCTTCTACCGGTTAAGTTGTCGAGGTCTGATTTCTTGTCCTGTTATAAAAAGGCTTCAGTTTCGACCACCAAACCTCTCAGGGGAGCATTTGCAACCGCTGGGCACCATTCTTGAGTGAATTGTCGAAAGTCACATTTTTTCTGAAATTGTGACCCCGGGGCTTAGGGATTTTTTCAAAAAAATCTTCTTCCGCCGGTTAAGTTGTTGAGGTCTGATTTCTTGTCCTGTGAAAAAAAGCCTTCAGTTTCGACCGCTAAACCTTTCAGGGGATTATTTCCAATCTTTGGGCACCATTTTTGAGTTAATTGCCGAAAATCAGACTTTTTCTAAAATTGTGACCCCGGGGCTTAGCGATTTTTTCAAAAAAATCTTCTTCCGCCGGTTAAAGTTCTCGAGGTCTGATTTCTAGTCCTGTGATAAAAAGCCTTCAGTTTCGACCGCCAAACCTTTCAGGGGAGCATTTGCAACCGCTGGGCACCATTCTTGAGTGAATTGCAAAAGTCACATTTTTTCTGAAATTGTGACCCCGGGGCTTAGCGATTTTTTCAAGAAAATCTTCTTCTACCGGTTAAGTTGTCGAGGTCTGATTTCTTGTCCTGTGATAAAAAGCCTTCAGTTTCGACCGCCAAACCTTTCAGGGGAGCATTTGCAACCGTTGGGCACCATTTTTGAGTGAATTGCCGAAAGTCACATTTTTTGTGAAATGGTGACCCCGGGGCTTAGGGATTTTTTCAAAAATATGTTTTTCCAGCCGTTAAGTTGTCGAGGTCTGATTTCTAGTCCTGTGAAAAAAAGCCTTCTGTTTCGACTGCCAAACCTTTCAGGGGAGCATTTGCAAACTCTGGGCACCATTTTTGAGTGAATTGCCGAAAGTCATTTTTTTTTTTGAAATTGTGACCCCGGGGCTTAGTAATTTTTTCAAAAAAATATTTTTCCGCCGGTTAAGTTGTCGAGGTCTGATTTCTTGTCCTGTGATAAAAAGCCTTCTTTTTCGACCGCCAAACCTTTCAGGGGAGCATTTGTAACCGCTGGGCACCATTTTTGAGTGAATTGCCGAAAGTCAGATTGTTTCTGAAATTGTGACCCCGGGGCTTAGGGATTTTTTCAAAAAAATCTTCTTCCGCCGGTTAAGTTGTCAAGGTGTGACTTCTTGTCCTGTTATAAAAAGGCTTCAGTTTCGACCACCAAACCTCTCAGGGGAGCATTTGCAACCGTTGGCCACCATTTTTGAGTGAATTGCCGAAAGTCAGATTTTTTCTGAAATTGTGACCCCGGGCCTTAGGGATTTTTTCAAGAAAATCTTCTTCCGCCGGTTAAGTTGTCAAGGTCTGATTTCTTGTCCTGTGATAAAAAGCCTTCTGTTTCAACCGCCAAAACTTACAGGGGAGCATTTGCAACTGCTGGGCACCATTCTTGAGTGAATTGCCAAAAGTCAGATTTTTTCTGAAATTGTGACCCCGGGGCTTAGTGATTTTTTCAAGAAAATCTTCTTCTACCGGTTAAGTTGTCGAGGTCTGATTTCTTGTCCTCTGATAAAAAGCCTTCAGTTTCAACCGCCAAACCTTTCAGGGGAGCATTTGCAACCGTTGGGCACCATTTTTGAGTGAATTGCCGAAAGTCAGATTTTTTCTGAAATGGTGACCCCGGGGCTTAGGGATTTTTTCAAAAAAATCTTCTTCCGCCGGTTAAGTTGTCGAGGTCTGATTTCTTGTCCTGTGATAAAAAGCCTTCTGTTTCGACCGCCAAACCTTCCAGGGGAGCATTTGCAACCGCTGGGCACCATTTTTGAGTGAAATGCCGAAAGTCAGATTTTTTCTGAAATTGTGACCCCGGGGCTTAGGAATTTTTTCAAAAAAATATTTTTCCACCGGTTAAGTTGTTGAGGTCTGATTTCTAGTCCTGTGAAAAAAAGCCTTCTGTTTCGACCGCCAAACCTTTCGGGGGAGCATTTGTAACCGCTGGGCACCATTTTTGAGTGAATTGCCGAAAGTCACATTTTTTCTGAAATTGTGACCCCGGGGCTTAGGGATTTTTTCAAAAAAATCTTCTTCCACCGGTTAAGTTGTCGAGGTCTGATTTCTTGTCATGTGGTAAAAAGCCTTCTGTTTCGACCGCCAAACCTTTCAGGGGAGCATTTTCAACCGTTGGGCACCATTTTTGAGTGAATTGCCGAAAGTCACATTTTTTCTGAAATTGTGACCCCGGGGCTTAGCGATTTTTTCAAGAAAATCTTCTTCCACTGAATAAGTTGTCGAGGTCTGATTTCTTGTCCTGTGATAAAAAGCCTTCAGTTTCGACCGCCAAACCTTTCAGGGGAGCATTTGCAACCGCTGGGCACCATTTTTGAGTGAATTGCCGAAAGTCACATTTTTTCTGAAATCATGACCCCGGGGCTTAGAGATTTTTTCAAAAAAAATCTTCTTCCGCCGATTAAGTTGTTGAGGTCTGATTTCTTGTCCTGTGAAAAAAAGCCTTCTGTTTCGACCGCCAAACCTTTCAGGAGAGCATTTGCAAACTCTGGGCACCACTTTTGAGTGAATTGCCGAAAGTCACATTTTTTCTGAAATTGTGAACCCGGGGCTCAGGGATTTTTTCAAAAAAATATTTTTCCACTGGTTAAGTTGTCGAGGTCTGATTTCTAGTCCTGTCAAAAAAAAGCCTTCTGTTTCGACCGCCAAACCTTTCAGGGGAGCATTTGCAAACTCTGGGCACCATTTTTGAGTGAATTGCCGAAAGTCTTTTTTTTTTTTTTTGAAATTGTGACCCCGGGGCTTAGGAATTTTTTCAAAAAAATATTTTTCCGCCGGTTAAGTTGTCGAGGTCTGATTTCTAGTCCTGTGAAAAAAAGCCTTCTGTTTCGACCGCCAAACCTTTCAGGGGAGCATTTGTAACCGCTGGGCACCATTTTTGAGTGAATTGCCGAAAGTCAGATTTTTTCTGAAATTGTGACCCCGGGGCTTAGGGATTTTTTCAAAAAAATCTTCTTCCGCTGATTAAGTTGTTGAGGTCTGATTTCTTGTCCTGTGAAAAAAAGCCTTCTGTTTCGACCGCTAAACCTTTCAGGGGATTATTTCCAACCTCCGATCACCATTTTTGAGTTAATTGCCGAAAGTCACATTTTTTCTGAAATTGTGACCCCAGGGCTTAGGGATTTTTTCAAAAAAATCTTCTTCCACTGAATAAGTTGTCGAGGTCTGATTTCTTGTCCTGTGATAAAAAGCCTTCTGTTTCGACCGCCAAACCTTTCAGGGGAGCATTTGCAACCGTTGGGCACCATTTTTGAGTGAATTGCCGAAAGTCAGATTTTTTCTGAAATGGTGACCCCGGGGCTTAGGGATTTTTTCAAAAATATGTTTTTCCAGCCGTTAAGTTGTCGAGGTCTGATTTCTAGTCCTGTGAAAAAAAGCCTTCTGTTTCGACTGCCAAACCTTTCAGGGGAGCATTTGCAAACTCTGGGCACCATTTTTGAGTGAATTGCCGAAAGTCATTTTTTTTTTTGAAATCGTGACCCCGGGGCTTAGGAATTTTTTCAAAAAAATATTTTTCCGCCGGTTAAGTTGTCGAGGTCTGATTTCTAGTCCTGTGAAAAAAAGCCTTCTGTTTCGACCGCCAAACCTTTCAGGGGAGCATTTGTAACCGCTGGGCACCATTCTTGAGTGAATTGCCGAAAGTCACATTTTTTCTGAAATTGTGACCCCGGGGCTTAGCGATTTTTTCAAGAAAATCTTCTTCTACAGTTAAGTTGTCGAGGTCTGATTTCTTGTCCTGTGATAAAAAGGCTTCAGTTTCGACCGCCAAACCTTTCAGGGGAGCATTTGCAACCGTTGGGCACCATTTTTGAGTGAATTGCCGAAAGTCACATTTTTTCTGAAATTGTGACCCCGGGGCTTAGGGATTTTTTTCAAAAATATGTTTTTCCAGCCGTTAAGTTGTCGAGGTCTGATTTCTAGTCCTGTGAAAAAAAGCCTTCTGTTTCGACCGCCAAACCTTTCAGGGGAGCATTTGCAAACTCTGGGCACCGTTTTTGAGTGAATTGCCGAAAGTCAGACTTTTTCTAAAATTGTGACCCCGGGGCTTAGGGATTTTTTCAAAAAACTATTTTTCCACCGGTTAAGTTCTCGAGGTCTGATTTCTAGTCCTGTGATAAAAAGCCTTCTGTTTCGACCGCCAAACCTTTCAGGGGAGCATTTTCAACCGTTGGGTACCATTTTTGAGTGAATTGCCGAAAGTCACATTTTTTCTGAAATTCTGACCCCGGGGCTTAGCGATTTTTTCAAAAAAATCTTCTTCCGCCGGTCAAGTTGTCAAGGTCTGATTTCTAGTCCTGTGAAAAAAAGCCTTCTGTTTCGACCGCCAAACCTTTCAGGGGAGCATTTGCAAACTCTGGGCACCATTTTTGAGTGAATTGCCGAAAGTCATTTTTTTTTTTTGAAATTGTGACCCCGGGGCTTAGGAATTTTTTCAAAAAAATATTTTTCCGCTGGTTAAGTTGTCGAGGTCTGATTTCTAGTCCTGTGAAAAAAAGCCTTCTGTTTCGACCGCCAAACCTTTCAGGGGAGCATTTGTAACCGCTGGGCACCATTTTTGAGTGAATTGCCGAAAGTCAGATTTTTTCTGAAATTGTGACCCCGGGGCTTAGGGATTTTTTCAAAAAAATCTTCTTCCGCCGGTTAAGTTGTCAAAGTGTGATTTCTTGTCCTGTTATAAAAAGGCTTCAGTTTCGATCACCAAACCTCTCAGGGGAGCATTTGCAACCGCTGGGCACCATTCTTGAGTGAATTGCCGAAAGTCACATTTTTTCTGAAATTGTGACCCCGGGGCTTAGCGATTTTTTCAAGAAAATCTTCTTCTACCGGTTAAGTTGTCGAGGTCTGATTTCTTGTCCTGTTATAAAAAGGCTTCAGTTTCGACCACCAAACCTCTCAGGGGAGCATTTGCAACCGCTGGGCACCATTCTTGAGTGAATTGTCGAAAGTCACATTTTTTCTGAAATTGTGACCCCGGGGCTTAGGGATTTTTTCAAAAATATGTTTTTCCAGCCGTTAAGTTGTCGAGGTCTGATTTCTAGTCCTGTGAAAAAAAGCCTTCTGTTTCGACTGCCAAACCTTTCAGGGGAGCATTTGCAAACTCTGGGCACCATTTTTGAGTGAATTGCCGAAAGTCAGACTTTTTCTAAAATTGTGACCCCAGGGCTTTGGGATTTTTTCAAAAAACTATTTTTCCGCCGGTTAAGTTGTCGAGGTCTGATTTCTAGTCCTGTGATAAAAAGCCTTCTGTTTCGACCGCCAAACCTTTCAGGGGAGCATTTGCAACCGTTGGGTACCATTTTTGAGTGAATTGCCGAAAGTCACATTTTTTCGAAATTGTGACCCTGGGGCTTAGCGATTTTTCAAAAAAATCTTCTTCCGCCGGTTAAGTTGTCGAGGTCTGATTTCTCGTCCTGTGATAAAAAGCCTTCTGTTTCGACCGCCAAACCTTTCAGGGGAGCATTTGCAACCGTTGGGCACCATTTTTGAGTGAATTGCCGCAAGTCACATTTTTTGTGAAATTGTGACCCCGGGGCTTAGGGATTTTTTCAAAAAAATCTTCTTCCGCCGGTTAAGTTGTCAAGGTGTGATTTCTTGTCCTGTGATAAAAAGCCTTCTGTTTCGACCGCCAAACCTTACATGGGAGCATTTTCAACCGCTGGGCACCATTCTTGAGTGAATTGCCAAAAGTCACATTTTTTCTGAAATTGTGACCCCGGGGCTTAGCGATTTTTTCAAGAAAATCTTCTTCTACCGGTTAAGTTGTCGAGGTCTGATTTCTTGTCCTGTGATAAAAAGCCTTCAGTTTCAACCGCCAAACCTTTCAGGGGAGCATTTGCAACCGTTGGGCACCATTTTTGAGTGAATTGCCGAAAGTCAGATTTTTTCTGAAATCGTGACCCCGGGGCTTAGAGATTTTTTCAAAAAAATCTTCTTCCGCCGGTTAAGTTGTTGAGGTCTGATTTCTTGTCCTGTGAAAAAAAGCCTTCAGTTTCGACCGCTAAACCTTTCAGGGGATTATTTCCAATCTTTGGGCACCATTTTTGAGTTAATTGCCGAAAATCAGACTTTTTCTAAAATTGTGACCCCGGGGCTTAGCGATTTTTTCAAAAAAATCTTCTTCCGCCGGTTAAAGTTCTCGAGGTCTGATTTCTAGTCCTGTGATAAAAAGCCTTCAGTTTCGACCGCCAAACCTTTCAGGGGAGCATTTGCAACCGCTGGGCACCATTCTTGAGTGAATTGCCAAAAGTCACATTTTTTCTGAAATTGTGACCCCGGGGCTTAGCGATTTTTTCAAGAAAATCTTCTTCTACCGGTTAAGTTGTCGAGGTCAGATTTCTTGTCCTGTGATAAAAAGCCTTCAGTTTCGACCGCCAAACCTTTCAGGGGAGCATTTGCAACCGTTGGGCACCATTTTTGAGTGAATTGCCGAAAGTCACATTTTTTGTGAAATGGTGACCCCGGGGCTTAGGGATTTTTTCAAAAATATGTTTTTCCAGCCGTTAAGTTGTCGAGGTCTGATTTCTAGTCCTGTGAAAAAAAGCCTTCTGTTTCGACTGCCAAACCTTTCAGGGGAGCATTTGCAAACTCTGGGCACCATTTTTGAGTGAATTGCCTAAAGTCATTTTTTTTTTTGAAATTGTGACCCCGGGGCTTAGTAATTTTTTCAAAAAAATATTTTTCCGCCGGTTAAGTTGTCGAGGTCTGATTTCTTGTCCTGTGATAAAAAGCCTTCTTTTTCGACCGCCAAACCTTTCAGGGGAGCATTTGTAACCGCTGGGCACCATTTTTGAGTGAATTGCCGAAAGTCAGATTTTTTCTGAAATGGTGACCCCGGGGCTTAGGGATTTTTTCAAAAATATGTTTTTCCAGCCGTTAAGTTGTCGAGGTCTGATTTCTAGTCCTGTGAAAAAAAGCCTTCTGTTTCGACCGCCAAAACTTACAGGGGAGCATTTGCAACTGCTGGGCACCATTCTTGAGTGAATTGCCGAAAGTCAGATTTTTTCTGGGGAACTTCCGGGTTAGCGCCAGCGCTGAATGGCGGATTTCTCCCGGAGCTCCGGGAGAGATCTGCTTCGCGGGTTCGGGTCCCGTAGCTCACGGCGGAGCAAGGACCCTCAAAAGTCACAGGCGCGTAGCCTGTGAACCGGAGACTCGGCGGGCACCTTTGCCCCCCCCGACGTTGTGAAATAGCCTTTTTAAAGGCTATAGATCAGCGGAGGGTGCGTGGAGCGGTGCTGAGAGTCGCTTTCACCCAGCCTGCGAAGCGAAGCCGCGTCGCCATTAGCGGAGAGCGCTGATTTCTTCCGAAGATTTTGGATTAAAAAAGAGCAACTTTCCGTGAGTAGGATTGAGCTTGCATTAATAATCGGACACTAAAACTAAAGAAATTGGGCACCGAGACGGATAAGCATTAAAAAGGAAGTCTGCTTTCCGTCCTGCAGCAAGATTAAAGCGAAAGGCATTTAAGCTGTAACTTTTGACAGGAGAGTTTATGAGCCAAGAAACCCAACACCAAGTAAAGAACTCCCCCCCCAGAAGGCAGGAGGGGGGGGGGAAGAAGATTTTAAAGGGATTCCCTGCCTGTTTTTAAAGGAGATTGAACTGTTTACCGCTGCTCATCTACCTGGGGGTCGGACTGCCGGAGGAAAGGAACCGGCTAAGGATGGTCGTTACAAAAAAGGTTAGAAAGTAACTGTAACATAGACTCTGGCTACTCTCAACTTGAAACATCGTATTTTGCTATATAGTAAGTTACTTGCAGGACACTATTGATTTGGATCTTTTATAAAGAAAGGGACTTGGAGGGCTTTTGTCTTTTGGAAGTGTGGGAACAATTTAAAGTTCAAGAACTGACTTTACGCCCTCTAGAGGATTTGGACAGTTTCAGCAACAAGTGGAATTTAAAACCTGAGAACTTTTATATTTTGACAGCTTAAGAGTGTGGGAATGACCTTGAATGAAAGACTTTGTTATGGCAGATGGTAAACAGAAAGAAGATTCACAAGAAACGACTTTGAGATCTGGTAGACAATACAAAGTTGATCTTTCTATGCAAAGAAGGGCCTCTGTATCAGGGGCCTCGGGAACTGCAGCTGTCACAAAGGCAAAAGTGAAAACAATGTCTTCTGAAGAAGCGTTTGCAAAGGCATTGGGAAAAATAAATGATTCTTTGGAGGAATTAAAGAAGCAAGGCGCTGAAACAAATAAGAAAATTGAAGAAATCTCTGGGAAAATTGACTTAAATACTAAAAGCATAACTGACCTCGGGAATAAAGTGAACTCTAATGCAGAAGCAATTGGGAAACTATTGGAAGATTCATCTACAACACGAAAGATAGCTGAGGAAGCCAAGGAAATTGCTACTGCTGTTGAAGGGAAACTTCCACCGGTGTACAGGAAACTGGATGAGTATGAACTGACATTTTCTATGCAGGATATGCAACGCAAGGAGAAAAACCTAAGGATCAGACTTGTGCCGGAAAAGGAAGGAGACAACTTGGTGGATTACTTGACAAAAGAGTTTTCCGACTTCTGGAAGCAAGATTTGAAAGAAGAAGAGTTCAAAATAGAGAGTGCATTTAGGTTGGGAATAAGGCAGAGGAAGAATAGACCCAGAGATTGCTTGATAACTCTAAGATCCAAAGAAGAGAGAGATAAAATATTGAACCTGCATTACCAAACAACCCTGCGAATTGAAGATTTTCATATTGAGATCTTTAAAGATATTCCCAAAAGTATTTTGGATGCAAGAGGTCCTTATAAGGATTTGGTGACACTACTGAAGAGGAACTACATACTATTCAGGTGGGAGTTTCCCCAAGGCCTGTCTTTTAAATACAAGGGGAAGAAAAGAAGAATAAAAACAGTGAGTGATAAAGACAAGTTCCTGGGAGAACACGAAGAAGACCTACAGAAAGAGACCTATCCAGGAGAAGGACATCCTTCAAGACTAGACACGGACACAGAACCACCGACAAAGGACGAACAACAACTGGGAGCTGTAGGAGGAATTAAATAACCCCATCATGGCTTTGCAACTTCTAACCTGGAATTGTAATGGTCTAAACAATCCCCGAAAAAGGAAAAATATATTTCATGCTTTAAAGAAAGACCAATTGGACTTGATTTGTCTACAAGAGACCCACGTAACAAGAGCACACAGAAAACTATTAATAAATAAGAGATTGGGACAAGAATTTATATCTTCAGACAAAGTTAAAAAAAGAGGAGTGGTGATCTATGCAAAGGAAAATCTGCAGCCGAAACAAATTTTTAAAGATGATCAAGGAAGATATCTGGCAATTGAAATTCAATTTCAAGGAGAAAAACTTTTGATAGTGGGGATATACGCACCAAATGAAGGGAAAGCAGAATTTTTTAAGAAGTTGCATGAGACTTTAATGGACTATATGGATTATAAACTAATTATGATGGGAGACATGAATGGAGTAGTTTCAACAAATATGGATAAAGCACAAAGACAGGTAGTTACAAAAGATGGAAGACTACCAAAAACTTTTTTTGAAATGACTGACAATATGGATTTGATAGACATCTGGAGAACAAAACACCCATTAGAGAGAGAGGGAACCTTCTTTTCTGAAGCCAAAATGACATGGACTCGGATTGACCAAATTTGGGTGACTAGCAACATGGCGTCGAACATAAAGAAAGTGGAAATCTGCCCAAAAACTCTCTCCGACCATAACGCAGTAAAGATGGTGATGAAGCAAACAACAACTGGTTCCTTCAGATGGAGAATGAATGACACCTTATTCAGAGACGAGGAGATCTGTAAAAAGGCCCAAAAAACTTTGAAGGATTATTTTGAAATTAATCTAAGATCTAAAGTAGAAAAAAGAATAATATGGGACGCAAGTAAAGCCGTGATGAGAGGGTTTTTGATACAACAAAATACATTAAAGAAAAGAAAGCAAAATGAGAGGAAAGAGAAAATTCTGGAAAAGATAAAGGAAGGGGAAAGGAAACTAAGATTGAAGCCAAAATCGCAAGTGGTTTTAAGAGAAATTAAACTGTACCAAACACAATATATGGAACTGATGAATCAAGAAATAGAATGGAAAATCAAACAAATGAGACAAAAGACCTTTGAATCTGCAGATAAATGTGGCAAGTTACTGGCTTGGCAAATAAAGAAGAGACAAAAACTCAACACGGTAACAAATTTAGAAGTGGAGGGAAAGAACATATGCAACCCAGTGGAAATTAGGAACTGTTTCCAGAGCTACTTTAGACAATTGTATACACAAGGGCCGCAGAAAGATAAAGACATACAACAATTCCTCGAGAAAAATGGGCTGAAAAAGATTTCTCAGGAAAGTAAGACAATTTTGAACCAGGAGATATCAGCACAGGAAATAGAAGATGCCATTCAAAACATGACGTTGGGCAAATCACCTGGACCGGATGGATTGACTTCCAAATACTACAAAGTTTTGAAGGAAGGGCTTATACAACCTTTGAAGGAAGTCTGCAACGAGATCATGGAGGGGAGAAGGGCACCCGATACGTGGAGAGAGGCCTACATTACACTTATACCAAAGACAGAGACTGAAAAGACCCAACTTAAGAACTACCGACCCATCTCCTTACTAAATGTGGATTACAAAATCTTTGCTGATGTTTTAGCAAAGAGACTGAAAAGAGTTTTGATGGAGGAGATTCATGGGGACCAGGCGGGCTTTCTCCCGAAAAGGCATTTGTCGGACAATGTAAGGAATATAATTGACATTTTGGAGAAGTTGGAAGTGAATATAAACACTAAGGCTGTATTGATATTTGTGGACGCCGAGAAAGCCTTTGACAATATTTCTTGGAGCTTCATGTTGAAGAACCTCCGGGGGATGGGGGTAGGCCAAGGGTTTGAAAATGGTATAGGTGCAATATATTCTGAACAGAAAGCAAAATTAATTGTAAATAATGTGGTAACAGAAGAGTTTAAGATTGAAAAAGGGACACGTCAGGGGTGCCCTATCTCCCCATTACTTTTTATTTCGGTCCTGGAGGTTTTGCTTAATATGATTAGGAAGGACCAGTTGGTCAAAGGGGTTCAGGTCGGAGCTAAACAATACAAATTGAGAGCATTTGCAGATGACCTAGTACTTACTTTACAAGAGCCAGAAGCTAGTACGAAAAGAGTTTTGGAAATAATTCAAGAGTTTGGTCAAATGGCAGGATTTAAATTGAATAAGTCAAAAACTAAGGTATTGGAGAAAAATTTATCACAGATTGAAAAAGAAAGGTTTCAGAATGAGACGGGGTTGACTGTGGTCAAAAAAGTGAAATACCTGGGTGTGAACATGACAGCTAAGAATGTGAATTTATTTAAAGACAATTATGAAAAAACTTGGACAGAAGTGAAAAAAGATTTGGAGATTTGGTCAAACTTGAAGCTTTCCTTGTTAGGCCGAATTGCAGTTATAAAAATGAATGTATTGCCAAGAATGTTGTTTTTGTTTCAAGCATTACAAATAATGGATAAAATGGACTGTTTCAAGAAGTGGCAGAAAGATATATCTAAATTTGTCTGGCAGGGCAAGAAGCCCAGAATAAAATTTAAGATATTAACGGATTCAAAGGAAAGAGGGGGGTTTGCCCTGCCAGACTTTAAATTGTACTATGAAGCGGCAGCTTTCTGCTGGCTAAAAGATTGGCTGCTTCTTGAAAACACAGACATTTTGGATTTGGAAGGTTTTAACAATATTTTTGGGTGGCATGCATATTTGTGGTATGACAAGGTTAAAGCGCATAAAAGTTTCAAAAATCATATTGTCAGGAAAGCACTATTAAATGTCTGGGTTAGATATAAGGACTTGCTGGAAAATAAGACTCCAAGATGGCTATCACCAATGGAAGCTAAGGCAGTTAAAAAGCTAAATATGGAGTCGAAATGGCCAAGATATTGGGAAATTTTGGAAAAAGAAGGGGACAAATTGAGACTGCAGAGCTTTGAAAAACTAAAAGGGAAGGTGAGAGATTGGTTACATTATCATCAAATAAATGAAGTGTTTAAATTAGACAGTAAAATAGGCTTCCAGGTGGAAAAATCAAAATTAGAGACTGAACTGTTAGAATCCAGTACTAAGAATTTGTCAAAAATGTATGATCTGCTGCTGAAATGGAATACACAAGATGAAATGGTAAAATCAAGTATGATTAAATGGGCTCAGGACATTGGTCATAACATCATGTTGGCTGATTGGGAAAAGTTGTGGACCACCGGGTTGAAGTTTACGGCGTGTAATGCCTTAAGAGAAAATATAATGAAAATGATTTATAGGTGGTACATAACCCCAGTCAAGCTTGCAAAGATCTACCACTTGCCTGACAATAAATGTTGGAAATGTAAAGAAAAGGAAGGTACATTCTTTCACCTCTGGTGGACGTGCCCGAAGATTAAGGCATTCTGGGAAATGATTTATAATGAACTGAAAAAGGTATTTAAATATACTTTCCCCAAGAAACCAGAGGCCTTTCTCTTGGGTATTGTCGGCCAGGGGGTGTTAAAGACAGATACAACTTTTTTTATGTATGCTACAACAGCAGCTAGAATACTTATTGCAAACTACTGGAAGACACAGGATCTACCCACACTGGAAGAATGGCAGATGAAGGTGATGGACTACATGGGCTTGGCAGAAATGACGAGCAGAATCCGAAACCAGGGAAGAGAAGCGGCGGAAGAAGAATGGAAAAAGTTCAAGGACTATTTAAAGAAATATTACAAAATTAATGACAGTTAAAATGATGTTGGATTAAAATAAATGGTTACTATTAGTATTGGTTAAGACAATGAGAATAAGGATGATTAACATAAATTTATAGTAAAATAAGGGAAAGATTCGCTGAATAATTATAAGAATTTGGAATACAGAAACGGGAGGCAAGAGGAAGTCGAGGAAGAAAGGTTAAAGAAATTAGGATATGAAATGGTACTTGTTTTTTGTTCTGTTATTGTTTGTTGTTTATTTATGTATGTTTTGTTTGCATTAATATAAAAATTGTTTAATAAAAATATTATAAAAAAAAAAATAAACATCCTGGCATGGGGCTGATAAAGAAAAAAAAAAAAAAAGAAAGTCAGATTTTTTCTGAAATTGTGACCCCGGGGCTTAGTGATTTTTTCAAGAAAATCTTCTTCTACCGGTTAAGTTGTCGAGGTCTGATTTCTTTTCCTGTGATAAAAAGCCTTCAGTTTCAACCGCAAAACCTTTCAGGGGAGCATTTGCAACCGTTGGGCACCATTTTTGAGTGAATTGCCGAAAGTCAGATTTTTTCTGAAATGGTGACCCCGGGGCTTAGGGATTTTTTCAAAAATATGTTTTTCCAGCCGTTAAGTTGTCGAGGTCTGATTTCTAGTCCTGTGAAAAAAAGCCTTCTGTTTCGACTGCCAAACCTTTCAGGGGAGCATTTGCAAACTCTGGGCACCATTTTTGAGTGAATTTTGAGTTAATTGCTGAAATTGTGACACCGGGGCTTAGGAATTTTTTCAAAAAAATATTTTTCCACCGGTTAAGTTGTCGAGGTCTGATTTCTAGTCCTGTGAAAAAAAGCCTTCTGTTTCGACCGCCAAACCTTTCAGGGGAGCATTTGCAAACTCTGGGCACCATTTTTGAGTGAATTGCCGAAAGTCTTCTCTTTTTTTTGAAATTGTGACCCCGGGGCTTAGGAATTTTTTCAAAAAAATATTTTTCCGCGGGTTAAGTTGTCGAGGTCTGATTTCTAGTCCTGTGAAAAAAAGCCTTCTGTTTCGACCGCCAAACCTTTCAGGGGAGCATTTGTAACCGCTGGGTACCATTTTTGAGTGAATTGCCGAAAGTCAGATTTTTTCTGAAATTGTGACCCCAGGGCTTAGGGATTTTTTCAAAAAAATCTTCTTCCGCCGGTTAAGTTGTCAAGGTGTGATTTCTTGTCCTGTGATAAAAAGCCTTCTGTTTTGACCACCAAACCTCTCAGGGGAGCATTTGCAACCGCTGGGCACCATTCTTGAGTGAATTGCCGAAAGTCAGATTTTTTCTGAAATTGTGACCCCGGGGCTTAGCGATTTTTTCAAAAATATGTTTTTCCAGCCGTTAAGTTGTCGAGGTCTGATTTCTTGTCCTGTGATAAAAAGCCTTCTATTTCGACTGCCAAACCTTTCAGGGGAGCATTTGCAAACTCTGGGCACCATTTTTGAGTGAATTTTGAGTTAATTGCTGAAATTGTGACCCCGGGGCTTAGGAATTTTTTCAAAAAAATATTTTTCCACCGGTTAAGTTGTCGAGGTCTGATTTCTAGTCCTGTGAAAAAAAGCCTTCTGTTTCGACTGCCAAACCTTTCAGGGGAGCATTTGCAAACTCTGGGCACCATTTTTGAGTGAATTGCCGAAAGTCTTTTTTTTTTTTTTGAAATTGTGACCCCGGGGCTTAGGGATTTTTTCAAAAAAATCTTCTTCCGCCGATTAAGTTGTTGAGGTCTGATTTCTTGTCCTGTGAAAAAAAGCCTTATGTTTCGACCGCTAAACCTTTCAGGGGATTATTTCCAACCTCTGATCACCATTTTTGAGTTAATTGCCGAAAGTCACATGTTTTCTGAAATTGTGACCCCAGGGCTTAGGGATTTTTTCAAAAAAATCTTCTTCCGCCGGTTAAGTTGTCAAGGTGTGATTTCTTGTCCTGTGATAAAAAGCCTTCTGTTTCGACCACCAAACCTCTCAGGGGAGCATTTGCAACCGCTGGGCACCATTCTTGAGTGAATTGCCGAAAGTCACATTTTTTCTGAAATTGTGACCCCGGGCCTTAGCGATTTTTTCAAGAAAATCTTCTTCTACAGTTAAGTTGTCGAGGTCTGATTTCTTGTCCTGTGATAAAAAGGCTTCAGTTTCGACCGCCAAACCTTTCAGGGGAGCATTTGCAACCATTGGGCACCATTTTTGAGTGAATTGCCGAAAGTCACATTTTTTCTGAAATTGTGACCCCGGGGCTTAGGGATTTTTTCAAAAATATGTTTTTCCAGCCGTTAAGTTGTCGAGGTCTGATTTCTAGTCCTGTAAAAAAAAGCCTTCTGTTTCGACTGCCAAACCTTTCAGGGGAGCATTTGCAAACTCTGGGCACCATTTTTGAGTGAATTTTGAGTTAATTGCTGAAATTGTGACACCGGGGCTTAGGAATTTTTTCAAAAAAATATTTTTCCACCGGTTAAGTTGTCGAGGTCTGATTTCTAGTCCTGTGAAAAAAAGCCTTCTGTTTCGACTGCCAAACCTTTCAGGGGAGCATTTGCAAACTCTGGGCACCATTTTTGAGTGAATTGCCGAAAGTCTTCTTTTTTTTTTGAAATTGTGACCCCGGGGCTTAGGAATTTTTTCAAAAAAATATTTTTCCGCCGGTTAAGTTGTCGAGGTCTGATTTCTAGTCCTGTGAAAAAAAGCCTTCTGTTTCGACCGCCAAACCTTTCAGGGGAGCATTTGTAACCGCTGGGCACCATTTTTGAGTGAATTGCCGAAAGTCAGATTTTTTCTGAAATTGTGACCCCGGGGCTTAGGGATTTTTTCAAAAAAATCTTCTTCCGCCGATTAAGTTGTTGAGGTCTGATTTCTTGTCCTGTGAAAAAAAGCCTTCTGTTTCGACCGCTAAACCTTTCAGGGGATTATTTCCAACCTCTGATCACCATTTTTGAGTTAATTGCCGAAAGTCACATTTTTTCTGAAATTGTGACCCCAGGGCTTAGGGATTTTTTCGAAAAAATCTTCTTCCCCCGGTTAAGTTGTCAAGGTGTGATTTCTTGTCCTGTGATAAAAAGCCTTCTGTTTCGACCGCCAAACCTTTCAGGGGAGCATTTTCAACCGTTGGGTACCATTTTTGAGTGAATTGCCGAAAGTCACATTTTTTCTGAAATTGTGACCCTGGGGCTTAGCGATTTTTTCAAAAAAATCTTCTTCCGCCGGTCAAGTTGTCAAGGTCTGATTTCTTGTTCTGTGATAAAAAGCCTTCTGTTTCGACCGCCAAACCTTTCAGGGGAGCATTTGCAACCGTTGGGCACCATTTTTGAGTGAATTGCTGAAAGTCACATTTTTTCTGAAATTGTGACCCCGGGGCATAGGGATTTTTTCAAAAAAATCTTCTTCCGCCGGTTAAGTTGTCAAGGTCTGATTTTTTGTCCTGTGATAAAAAGCCTTCAGTTTCGACCTCCAAACTTTTCAGGGGAGCATTTGCAACCGTTGGGCACCATTTTTGAGTGAATTGCCGAAAGTCAGATTTTTTCTGAAATTGTGACCCCGGGGCTTAGGGATTTTTTCAAAAATATGTTTTTCCAGCCGTTAAGTTGTCGAGGTCTGATTTCTAGTCCTGTGAAAAAAAGCCTTCTGTTTCGACTGCCAAACCTTTCAGGGGAGCATTTGCAAACTCTGGGCACCATTTTTGAGTGAATTTTGAGTTAATTGCTGAAATTGTGACCCCGGGGCTTAGGAATTTTTTCAAAAAAATATTTTTCCACCGGTTAAGTTGTCGCGGTCTGATTTCTAGTCCTGTGAAAAAAAGCCTTCTGTTTCGACCGCCAAACCTTTCAGGGGAGCATTTGTAACCGCTGGGCATCATTTTTGAGTGAATTGCCGAAAGTCACATTTTTTCTGAAATTGTGACCCCGGGGCTTAGGGATTTTTTCAAAAAAATCTTCTTCCGCCGGTTAAGTTGTCGAGGTCTGATTTCTAGTCTTGTGAAAAAAAGCCTTCTGTTTCGACCGCCAAACCTTTCAGGGGAGCATTTGCAACCGCTGGGCACCATTTTTGAGTGAATTGCCGAAAGTCAGACTTTTTCTAAAATTGTGACCCCGGGGCTTAGGGATTTTTTCAAAAAAATCTTCTTCCGCTGGATAAGTTGTCGAGGTCTGATTTCTTGTCCTGTGGTAAAAAGCCTTCTGTTTCGACCACCAAACCTTTCAGGGGAGCATTTGCAACCATTGGGCACCATTTTTGAGTGAATTGCCGAAAGTCACATTTTTTCTGAAATTGTGAACCCGGGATTGAAACTGCAGAGTTTTGAGAAATTAAAAGACAAAGTGCGAGATTGGCTTCATTATTATCAAATAAGAGAGGCCTATAATTTGGACAAAAAAAATGGCTTCCAGGTGGAAAAATCAAAATTGGAAACAGAATTGTTAGGACCAAAAACAAAGATTTTGTCAAAGATGTATAACTTGCTGTTAAAATGGAATACACAGGATGAAACGGTCAAATCAGCGATGATTAAATGGGCGCAGGACATAGGTCATAACATCATGTTTGCTGACTGGGAGCAGTTGTGGACCACCGGTATGAAGTTTACGGCATGTATTGCCTTAAAGGAGAATATTATGAAAATGATTTACAGGTGGTACATGACCCCAGTCAAGCTTGCAAAAATTTATCACCTGCCTGACAACAAGTGCTGGAAATGTAAAGAAGCTGAGGGAACATTCTTTCACCTTTGGTGGACGTGCCCAAGGGTCAAGGCTTACTGGGAAACGATATATAATGAACTGAAGAAGGTATTTAAATTTACCTTCCCTAAGAAATCAGAGGCCTTCCTTTTGGGCATAGTTGGCCAACGGGTGCCAAAGAAAGATAGAACATTTTTTATGTATGCAACAACAGCAGCAAGAATACTCCTTGCTAAGTATTGGAAGACACAAGATTTACCCACCGTGGAGGAATGGCAGATGCAAGTGATTGACTACATGGAGATGGCTGAAATGACTGGCAGAATCCGTGACCAGGGAGAAGAACTGATGGAACAGGACTGGAAAAAGTTTAAGGACTATTTACAAAAATACTGCAAAATGTTTGAGTGTTAATATGATGTGGGAAGTGAAGGTAACAGGGTTTGTGGGATCGGGTTAAATGAAATGAAAAGAAGAATGTTAAAAAGGAGAAGGGGTTATGATGAGATTAATATTATGTCTTAGTACTTAAGATGAGGAATGGGTTAAAATAATGAAAAATTGGGACATAATAATTAGAAGAATATAATTTAAGCATGGTTTAAATAAGGGTTTGAATTTGCTGAATTTCATTGGAACAAAGAGGAACACAAAAAAGGGAGATGTGAGGAGGTCAGGACAGAGGGGTATGGAATTCTGTAAATTTAAAAAAGTGGATTTTTCTTTTTTCTTTTTTCTCTGCTTTTCTTTTTTTCCTATATTTATTTGTTTTCTCTGTGTTTTTTTTAATGTGAGCTTTATTCATGGCAATGATTTATCTGAAATGATGAATTTTTTGATTTGTAAAACCTTAATAAACATTTATTTTAAAAAAATATGAAATTGTGACCCCGGGGCTTAGGGATTTTTTCAAAAAAATATTTTTCCACCGGTTAAGTTGTCGAGGTCTGATTTCTAGTCTTGTGAAAAAAAGCCTTCTGTTTCGACCGCCAAACCTTTCAGTGGAGCATTTGTAACCGCTGGGCACCATTTTTGAGTGAATTGCCGAAAGTCGCATTTTTTCTGAAATTGTGACCCCGGGGCTTAGAGATTTTTTCAAAAAACTATTTTTCTGCCGGTTAAGTTCTCGAGGTCTGATTTCTTGTCCTGTGATAAAAAGCCTTTTGTTTCAATCACCAAACCTTTCAGGGGAGCATTTGCAATTGCTGGGCACCATTTTTGAGTGAATTGCCGAAAGTCACATTTTTTCTGAAATTGTGACCCTGGGGCTTAGCGATTTTTTCAAAAAAATCTTCTTCCGCCGGTTAAGTTGTCGAGGTCTGATTTCTTGTCCTGTGATAAAAAGCCTTCTGTTTCAATCGCCAAACCTTTCAGGGGAGCATTTCCAACCGCTGGGCACCATTTATGAGTGAATTGCCGAAAGTCAGATTGTTTCTGAAATTGTGACCCCGGGGCTTAGAGATTTTTTCAAAAAAATCTTCTTCCGCCGGTTAAGTTGTCGAGGTCTGATTTCTTGTCCTGTGATAAAAAGCCTTCTGTTTCGACCGCCAAACCTTTCAGGGGAGCATTTGTAACCGCTGGGCACCATTTTTGAGTGAATTGCCGAAAGTCAGATTGTTTCTGAAATTGTGACCCCGGGGCTTAGAGATTTTTTCAAAAAACTATTTTTCTGCCGGTTAAGTTCTCGAGGTCTGATTTCTTGTCCTGTGATAAAAAGCCTTCTGTTTCAATCGCCAAACCTTTCAGGGGAGCATTTGCAATTGCTTGGCACCATTTTTGAGTGAATTGCCGAAAGTCACATTTTTTCTGAAATTGTGACCCCGGGGCTTAGCGATTTTTTCAAAGAAATCTTTCTCCGCTGGTTAAGTTGTCGAGGTCTGATTTCCTGTCCTGTGATAAAAAGCCTTCTGTTTCAATCGGCAAACCTTTCAGGGGAGCATTTGCAACCGCTGGGCACCATTTATGAGTGAATTGCCGAAAGTCAGATTTTTTCTGAAATTGTGACCCCGGGGCTTAGGGATTTTTTTAAAAAAAATATTTTTCCACCGGTTAAGTTGTCGAGGTCTGATTTCTAGTCTTGTGAAAAAAAGCCTTCTGTTTCGACCGCCAAACCTTTCAGGGGAGCATTTGGAACCGCTGGGCACCATTCTTGAGTGAATTGCCGAAATTCACATTTTTTCTGAAATTGTGACCCCGGGTCTTAGGGATTTTTTCAAAAAACTATTTTTCTGCCGGTTAAGTTCTCGAGGTCTGATTTCTTGTCCTGTGATAAAAAGGCTTCTGTTTCAATCGCCAAACCTTTCAGGGGAGCATTTGCAATTGTTGGGCACCATTTTTGAGTGAATTGCCGAAAGTCACATTTTTTCTGAAATTGTGACGCCGGGGCTTAGCGATTTTTTCAAAAACATATTTTTCCACCGGTTAAGTTGTCGAGGTCTGATTACTTGTCCTGTGAAAAAAAACCTTCTGTTTCGACCGCCAAACCTTTCAGGGGAGCATTTTCAGCCGTTGGGCACCATTTTTGAGTGAATTGCCGAAAGTCAGATTTTTTCTGAAATTGTGACCTTTTTGAAAAAAATATTTTTCCACTGGTTAAGTTGTTGAGGTCTGATTTCTAGTCTTGTGAATAAAAGCCTTCTGTTTCGACCGCCAAACCTTTCAGGGGAGCATTTGCCACCGCTGGGCACCATTTTTGAGTGAATTGCCTAAAGTCAGATTTTTTCTGAAATTGTGACCCCGGGGCTTAGGGATTTTTTCAAAAAACTATTTTTCTGCCGGTTAAGTTCTCGAGGTCTGATTTCTTGTCCTGTGATAAAAAGCCTTCTGATTCAATCGCCAAACCTTTCAGGGGAGCATTTGCCACCGCTGGGCACCATTTTTGAGTGAATTGCCGAAAGTCAGATTTTTTCTGAAATTGTGACCCCGGGGCTTAGGGATTTTTTCAAAAAAATATTTTTCCACCGGTTAAGTTGTCGAGGTCTGATTTTTTGTCCTGTGAAAAAAAGCCTTCTGTTTCGACCGCCAAACCTTTCAGGGGAGCATTTTCAACCGTTGGGCACCATTTTTGAGTGAATTGCCGAAAGTCACATTTTTTCTGAAATTGTGACCCCGGGGCTTAGGGATTTTTTGAAAAAAACATTTTTCCACCGGTTAAGTTGTCGAGGTCTGATTTCTTGTCCTGTGTTAAAAAGCCTTGTGTTTCGACCGCCAAACCTTTCAGGGGAGCATTTGCAACCTCTGGGCACCATTTTTGAGTGAATTGCCGAAAGTCAGATTTTTTCTGAAATTGTGACCCCGGGGCTTAGGGATTTTTTTTTAAAAAATATTTTTCCACCGGTTAAGTTGTCGAGGTCTGATTTCTAGTCCTGTGAAAAAAAGCCTTCTGTTTTAATCGCCAAACCTTTCAGGGGAGCATTTGCCACCGTTGGGCACCATTTTTGAGTGAATTGCCAAAAGTCAGATTTTTTCTGAAATTGTGACCCCGGGGCTTAGGGATTTTTTCAAAAAAATCTTCTTCCGCCGTATAAGATGTCGAGGACTGATTTCTTGTCCTGTGGTAAAAAGCCTTCTGTTTCGACCGCCAAACCTTTCAGGGGAGCATTTTCAACCGTTGGGCACCATTTTTGAGTGAATTGCCGAAAGTCAGATTTTTTCTGAAATTGTGAACCCGGGGCTTAGGGATTTTTTCAAAAAAATATTTTTCCACCGGTTAAGTTGTCGAGGTCTGATTTCTAGTCTTGTGAAAAAAAGCCTTCTGTTTCGACCGCCAAACCTTTCAGGGGAGCATTTGGAACCGCTGGGCACCATTCTTGAGTGAATTGCCGAAATTCACATTTTTTCTGAAATTGTGACCCCGGGTCTTAGGGATTTTTTCAAAAAACTATTTTTCTGCCGGTTAAGTTCTCGAGGTCTGATTTCTTGTCCTGTGATAAAAAGGCTTCAGTTTCAATCACCAAACCTTTCAGGGGAGCATTTGCAATTGTTGGGCACCATTTTTGAGTGAATTGCCGAAAGTCACATTTTTTCTGAAATTGTGACGCCGGGGCTTAGCGATTTTTTCGAAAACATATTTTTCCACCGGTTAAGTTGTCGAGGTCTGATTACTTGTCCTGTGAAAAAAAACCTTCTGTTTCGACCGCCAAACCTTTCAGGGGAGCATTTTCAGCCGTTGGGCACCATTTTTGAGTGAATTGCCGAAAGTCATATTTTTTCTGAAATTGTGACCCCAGGGCTTAGGGAGTTCTTGAAAAAAATATTTTTCCACCGGTTAAGTTGTCGAGGTCTGATTTCTAGTCTTGTGAAAAAAAGCCTTCTGTTTCGACCGCCAAACCTTTCAGTGGAGCATTTGTAACCGCTGGGCACCATTTTTGAGTGAATTGCCGAAAGTCACATTTTTTCTGAAATTGTGACCCCGGGGCTTAGCGATTTTTTTAAAAAAATCTTTCTCCGCTGGTTAAGGTGTCGAGGTCTGATTTCTTGTCCTGTGATAAAAAGCCTTCTGTTTCAATCGCCAAACCTTTCAGGGGAGCATTTGCAACCGCTGGGCACCATTTATGAGTGAATTGCTGAAAGTCAGATTTTTTCTGAAATTGTGACCCCGGGGCTTAGTGGTTTTTTCAAAAAAATCTTCTTCTGCCGGTTAAGTTGTCGAGGTCTGATTTCTTGTCCTGTGATAAAAAGCCTTCAGTTTCGACCGCCAAACCTTTCAGGGGAGCATTTGCAACCGTTGGGCACCACTTTTGAGTGAATTGCCGAAAGTCACATTTTTTCTGAAATTGTGACCCCGGGGCTTAGGGATTTTTTCAAAAAAATGTTTTTCCACCCGTTAAATTGTCGAGGTCTGATTTCTAGACCTGTGAAAAAAAGCCTTCTGTTTCGACCGCCAAACCTTTCAGGGGAGCATTTGCCACCGCTGGGCACCATTTTTGAGTGAATTGCCGAAAGTCAGATTTTTTCTGAAATTGTGACCTTTTTGAAAAAAATATTTTTCCACTGCTTAAGTTGTCGAGGTCTGATTTCTAGTCTTGTGAATAAAAGCCTTCTGTTTCAACCGCCAAACCTTTCAGGGGAGCATTTGCCACCGCTGGGCACCATTTTTGAGTGAATTGCCTAAAGTCAGATTTTTTCTGAAATTTTGACCCCGGGGCTTAGGGATTTTTTCAAAAAACTATTTTTCTGCCGGTTAAGTTATCGAGGTCTGATTTCTTGTCCTGTGATAAAAAGCCTTCTGATTCAATCGCCAAACCTTTCAGGGGAGCATTTGCCACCGCTGGGCACCATTTTTGAGTGAATTGCCGAAAGTCAGATTTTTTCTGAAATTGTGACCCCGGGGCTTAGGGATTTTTTGAAAAAAATATTTTTCCACCGGTTAAGTTGTCGAGGTCTGATTTTTTGTCCTGTGAAAAAAAGCCTTCTGTTTCGACCGCCAAACCTTTCAGGGGAGCATTTTCAACCGTTGGGCACCATTTTTGAGTGAATTGCCGAAAGTCACATTTTTTCTGAAATTGTGACCCCGGGGCTTAGGGATTTTTTGAAAAAAATATTTTTCCACCGGTTAAGTTGTCGAGGTCTGATTTCTTGTCCTGTGTTAAAAAGCCTTCTGTTTCGACCGCCAAACCTTTCAGGGGAGCATTTGCAACCTCTGGGCACCATTTTTGAGTGAATTGCCGAAAGTCAGATTTTTTCTGAAATTGTGACCCCGGGGCTTAGGGATTTTTTCAAAAAACTATTTTTCTGCCGGTTAAGTTATTGAGGTCTTCTTTCTTGTCCTGTGATAAAAAGCCTTCTGTTTCGACTGCCAAACCTTTCAGGGGAGCATTTTCAACCGTTGGGCACCATTTTTGAGTGAATTGCCGAAAGTCACATTTTTTTCTGAAATTGTGACCCCGGGGCTTAGGGATTTTTTCAAAAAAATCTTCTTCCGCCGGTTAAGTTGTCGAGGTCTGATTTCTTGTCCTGTGATAAAAAGCCTTCAGTTTCGACCGCCAAACCTTTCAGGGGAGCATTTGCAACCGCTGGGGACCATTTTTGAGTGAATTGCCGAAAGTCAGATCTTTTCTGAAATTGTGACCCCGGGGCTTAGGGATTTTTTCAAAAAAATATTTTTCCACCCGTTAAGTTCTCGAGGTCTGATTTCTAGTCCTGTGATAAAAAGCCTTCAGTTTCGACCGCCAAACCTTTCAGGGGAGCATTTGCAACCGTTGGGCACCACTTTTGAGTGAATTGCCGAAAGTCACATTTTTTCTGAAATTGTGACCCCGGGGCTTTGGGATTTTTTCAAAAAAATGTTTTTCCACCCGTTAAATTGTCGAGGTCTGATTTCTAGACCTGTGAAAAAAAGCCTTCTGTTTCGACCGCCAAACCTTTCAGGGGAGCATTTGCCACCGCTGGGCACCATTTTTGAGTGAATTCCTGAAAGTCAGATTTTTTCTGAAATTGTGACCTTTTTGAAAAAAATATTTTTCCACTGGTTAAGTTGTCGAGGTCTGATTTCTAGTCTTGTGAATAAAAGCCTTCTGTTTCGACCGCCAAACCTTTCAGGGGAGCATTTGCCACCGCTGGGCACCATTTTTGAGTGAATTGCCGAAAGTCAGATTTTTTCTGAAATTTTGACCCCGGGGCTTAGGGATTTTTTGAAAAAACTATTTTTCTGCCGGTTAAGTTCTCGAGGTCTGATTTCTTGTCCTGTGATAAAAAGCCTTCTGATTCAATCGCCAAACCTTTCAGGGGAGCATTTGCCACCGCTGGGCACCATTTTTGAGTGAATTGCCGAAAGTCAGATTTTTTCTGAAATTGTGACCCCGGGGCTTAGGGATTTTTTGAAAAAAATATTTTTCCACCGGTTAAGTTGTCGAGGTCTGATTTTTTGTCCTGTGAAAAAAAGCCTTCTGTTTCGACCGCCAAACCTTTCAGGGGAGCATTTTCAACCGTTGGGCACCATTTTTGAGTGAATTGCCGAAAGTCAGATTTTTTCTGAAATTGTGACCCCGGGGCTTAGGGATTTTTTGAAAAAAATATTTTTCCACCGGTTAAGTTGTCGAGGTCTGATTTCTTGTCCTGTGTTAAAAAGCCTTCTGTTTCGACCGCCAAACCTTTCAGGGGAGCATTTGCAACCTCTGGGCACCATTTTTGAGTGAATTGCCGAAAGTCAGATTTTTTCTGAAATTGTGACCCCGGGGCTTAGGGATTTTTTCAAAAAACTATTTTTCTGCCGGTTAAGTTATTGAGGTCTTCTTTCTTGTCCTGTGATAAAAAGCCTTCTGTTTCGACTGCCAAACCTTTCAGGGGAGCATTTGCAACCGTTGGGCACCATTTTTGAGTGAATTGCCGAAAGTCACATTTTTTCTGAAATTGTGACCCCGGGGCTTAGCGATTTTTTCAAAAAAATCTTCTTCCGCCGGTTAAGTTGTCGAGGTCTGATTTCTTGTCCTGTGATAAAAAGCCTTCAGTTTCGACCGCCAAACCTTTCAGGGGAGCATTTGCAACCGCTGGGGACCATTTTTGAGTGAATTGCCGAAAGTCAGATCTTTTCTGAAATTGTGACCCCGGGGCTTAGGGATTTTTTCAAAAAAATATTTTTCCACCCGTTAAGTTCTCGAGGTCTGATTTCTAGTCCTGTGATAAAAAGCCTTCAGTTTCGACCGCCAAACCTTTCAGGGGAGCATTTGCAACCGTTGGGCACCACTTTTGAGTGAATTGCCGAAAGTCACATTTTTTCTGAAATTGTGACCCCGGGGCTTTGGGATTTTTTCAAAAAAATGTTTTTCCACCCGTTAAATTGTCGAGGTCTGATTTCTATACCTGTGAAAAAAAGCCTTCTGTTTCGACCGCCAAACCTTTCAGGGGAGCATTTGCCACCGCTGGGCACCATTTTTGAGTGAATTCCTGAAAGTCAGATTTTTTCTGAAATTGTGACCTTTTTGAAAAAAATATTTTTCCACTGGTTAAGTTGTTGAGGTCTGATTTCTAGTCTTGTGAATAAAAGCCTTCTGTTTCGACCGCCAAACCTTTCAGGGGAGCATTTGCCACCGCTGGGCACCATTTTTGAGTGAATTGCCTAAAGTCAGATTTTTTCTGAAATTTTGACCCCGGGGCTTAGGGATTTTTTCAAAAAACTATTTTTCTGCCGGTTAAGTTGTCGAGGTCTGATTTCTTGTCCTGTGATAAAAAGCCTTCTGATTCAATCGCCAAACCTTTCAGGGGAGCATTTGCCACCGCTGGGCACCATTTTTGAGTGAATTGCCGAAAGTCAGATTTTTTCTGAAATTGTGACCCCGGGGCTTAGGGATTTTTTGAAAAAAATATTTTTCCACCGGTTAAGTTGTCGAGGTCTGATTTTTTGTCCTGTGAAAAAAAGCCTTCTGTTTCGACCGCCAAACCTTTCAGGGGAGCATTTTCAACCGTTGGGCACGATTTTTGAGTGAATTGCCGAAAGTCACATTTTTTCTGAAATTGTGACCCCGGGGCTTAGGGATTTTTTGAAAAAAACATTTTTCCACCGGTTAAGTTGTCGAGGTCTGATTTCTTGTCCTGTGTTAAAAAGCCTTGTGTTTCGACCGCCAAACCTTTCAGGGGAGCATTTGCAACCTCTGGGCACCATTTTTGAGTGAATTGCCGAAAGTCAGATTTTTTCTGAAATTGTGACCCCGGGGCTTAGGGATTTTTTCAAAAAACTATTTTTCTGCCGGTTAAGTTATCGAGGTCTTCTTTCTTGTCCTGTGATAAAAAGCCTTCTGTTTCGACTGCCAAACCTTTCAGGGGAGCATTTTCAACCGTTGGGCACCATTTTTGAGTGAATTGCCGCAAGTCACATTTTTTCAGAAATTGTGACCCCGGAGCTTAGCGATTTTTTTCAAAAAAATCTTCTTCCGCCGGTTAAGTTGTCGAGGTCTGATTTCTTGTCCTGTGATAAAAAGCCTTCAGTTTCGACCGCCAAACCTTTCAGGGGAGCATTTGCAATTGTTGGGCACCATTTTTGAGTGAATTGCCGAAAGTCACATTTTTTCTGAAATTGTGACGCCGGGGCTTAGCGATTTTTTCAAAAACATATTTTTCCACCGGTTAAGTTGTCGAGGTCTGATTACTTGTCCTGTGAAAAAAAGCCTTCTGTTTCGACCGCCAAACCTTTCAGGGGAGCATTTTCAGCCGTTGGGCACCATTTTTGAGTGAATTGCTGAAAGTCATATTTTTTCTGAAATTGTGACCCCAGGGCTTAGGGAGTTCTTGAAAAAAATATTTTTCCACCGGTTAAGTTGTCGAGGTCTGATTTCTAGTCTTGTGAAAAAAAGCCTTCTGTTTCGACCGCCAAACCTTTCAGTGGAGCATTTGTAACCGCTGGGCACCATTTTTGAGTGAATTGCCGAAAGTCATATTTTTTCTGAAATTCTGACCCCGGGGCTTAGCGATTTTTTTAAAAAAATCTTTCCCCGCCGGTTAAGGTGTCGAGGTCTGATTTCTTGTCCTGTGATAAAAAGCCTTCAGTTTCGACCGCCAAACCTTTCAGGGGAGCATTTGCAACCGTTGGGCACCACTTTTGAGTGAATTGCCGAAAGTCACATTTTTTCTGAAATTGTGACCCCGGGGCTTAGGGATTTTTTCAAAAAAATGTTTTTCCACCCGTTAAATTGTCGAGGTCTGATTTCTAGACCTGTGAAAAAAAGCCTTCTGTTTCGACCGCCAAACCTTTCAGGGGAGCATTTGCCACCGCTGGGCACCATTTTTGAGTGAATTGCCGAAAGTCAGATTTTTTCTGAAATTGTGACCTTTTTGAAAAAAATATTTTTCCACTGGTTAAGTTGTCGAGGTCTGATTTCTAGTCTTGTGAATAAAAGCCTTCTGTTTCGACCGCCAAACCTTTCAGGGGAGCATTTGCCACCGCTGGGCACCATTTTTGAGTGAATTGCCTAAAGTCAGATTTTTTCTGAAATTTTGACCCCGGGGCTTAGGGATTTTTTCAAAAAACTATTTTTCTGCCGGTTAAGTTGTCGAGGTCTGATTTCTTGTCCTGTGATAAAAAGCCTTCTGATTCAATCGCCAAACCTTTCAGGGGAGCATTTGCCACCGCTGGGCACCATTTTTGAGTGAATTGCCGAAAGTCAGATTTTTTCTGAAATTGTGACCCCGGGGCTTAGGGATTTTTTGAAAAAAATATTTTTCCACCGGTTAAGTTGTCGAGGTCTGATTTCTTGTCCTGTGTTAAAAAGCCTTCTGTTTCGACCGCCAAACCTTTCAGGGGAGCATTTGCAACCTCTGGGCACCATTTTTGAGTGAATTGCCGAAAGTCAGATTTTTTCTGAAATTGTGACCCCGGGGCTTAGGGATTTTTTCAAAAAACTATTTTTCTGCCGGTTAAGTTATTGAGGTCTTCTTTCTTGTCCTGTGATAAAAAGCCTTCTGTTTCGACTGCCAAACCTTTCAGGGGAGCATTTTCAACCGTTGGGCACCATTTTTGAGTGAATTGCCGAAAGTCACATTTTTTCTGAAATTGTGACCCCGGGGCTTAGCGATTTTTTCAAAAAAATCTTCTTCCGCCGGTTAAGTTATCGAGGTCTGATTTCTTGTCCTGTGATAAAAAGCCTTCTGATTCAATCGCCAAACCTTTCAGGGGAGCATTTGCAACCGTTGGGCACCACTTTTGAGTGAATTGCCGAAAGTCACATTTTTTCTGAAATTGTGACCCCGGGGCTTTGGGATTTTTTCAAAAAAATGTTTTTCCACCCGTTAAATTGTCGAGGTCTGATTTCTATACCTGTGAAAAAAAGCCTTCTGTTTCGACCGCCAAACCTTTCAGGGGAGCATTTGCCACCGCTGGGCACCATTTTTGAGTGAATTGCCGAAAGTCAGATTTTTTCTGAAATTGTGACCTTTTTGAAAAAAATATTTTTCCACTGGTTAAGTTGTTGAGGTCTGATTTCTAGTCTTGTGAATAAAAGCCTTCTGTTTCGACCGCCAAACCTTTCAGGGGAGCATTTGCCACCGCTGGGCACCATTTTTGAGTGAATTGCCTAAAGTCAGATTTTTTCTGAAATTGTGACCCCGGGGCTTAGGGATTTTTTTGAAAAAAATATTTTTCCACCGGTTAAGTTGTCGAGGTCTGATTTTTTGTCCTGTGAAAAAAAGCCTTCTGTTTCGACCGCCAAACCTTTCAGGGGAGCATTTTCAACCGTTGGGCACCATTTTTGAGTGAATTGCCGAAAGTCAGATTTTTTCTGAAATTGTGACCCCGGGGCTTAGGGATTTTTTGAAAAAAATATTTTTCCACCGGTTAAGTTGTCGAGGTCTGATTTCTTGTCCTGTGTTAAAAAGCCTTCTGTTTCGACCGCCAAACCTTTCAGGGGAGCATTTGCAACCTCTGGGCACCATTTTTGAGTGAATTGCCGAAAGTCAGATTTTTTCTGAAATTGTGACCCCGGGGCTTAGGGATTTTTTCAAAAAACTATTTTTCTGCCGGTTAAGTTATTGAGGTCTTCTTTCTTGTCCTGTGATAAAAAGCCTTCTGTTTCGACTGCCAAACCTTTCAGGGGAGCATTTGCAACCGTTGGGCACCATTTTTGAGTGAATTGCCGAAAGTCACATTTTTTCTGAAATTGTGACCCCGGGGCTTAGCGATTTTTTCAAAAAAATCTTCTTCCGCCGGTTAAGTTGTCGAGGTCTGATTTCTTGTCCTGTGATAAAAAGCCTTCAGTTTCGACCGCCAAACCTTTCAGGGGAGCATTTGCAACCGCTGGGGACCATTTTTGAGTGAATTGCCGAAAGTCAGATCTTTTCTGAAATTGTGACCCCGGGGCTTAGGGATTTTTTCAAAAAAATATTTTTCCACCCGTTAAGTTCTCGAGGTCTGATTTCTAGTCCTGTGATAAAAAGCCTTCAGTTTCGACCGCCAAACCTTTCAGGGGAGCATTTGCAACCGTTGGGCACCACTTTTGAGTGAATTGCCGAAAGTCACATTTTTTCTGAAATTGTGACCCCGGGGCTTTGGGATTTTTTCAAAAAAATGTTTTTCCACCCGTTAAATTGTCGAGGTCTGATTTCTATACCTGTGAAAAAAAGCCTTCTGTTTCGACCGCCAAACCTTTCAGGGGAGCATTTGCCACCGCTGGGCACCATTTTTGAGTGAATTCCTGAAAGTCAGATTTTTTCTGAAATTGTGACCTTTTTGAAAAAAATATTTTTCCACTGGTTAAGTTGTTGAGGTCTGATTTCTAGTCTTGTGAATAAAAGCCTTCTGTTTCGACCGCCAAACCTTTCAGGGGAGCATTTGCCACCGCTGGGCACCATTTTTGAGTGAATTGCCTAAAGTCAGATTTTTTCTGAAATTGTGACCCCGGGGCTTAGGGATTTTTTCAAAAAACTATTTTTCTGCCGGTTAAGTTCTCGAGGTCTGATTTCTTGTCCTGTGATAAAAAGCCTTCTGATTCAATCGCCAAACCTTTCAGGGGAGCATTTGCCACCGCTGGGCACCATTTTTGAGTGAATTGCCGAAAGTCAGATTTTTTCTGAAATTGTGACCCCGGGGCTTAGGGATTTTTTGAAAAAAATATTTTTCCACCGGTTAAGTTGTCGAGGTCTGATTTTTTGTCCTGTGAAAAAAAGCCTTCTGTTTCGACCGCCAAACCTTTCAGGGGAGCATTTTCAACCGTTGGGCACGATTTTTGAGTGAATTGCCGAAAGTCACATTTTTTCTGAAATTGTGACCCCGGGGCTTAGGGATTTTTTGAAAAAAACATTTTTCCACCGGTTAAGTTGTCGAGGTCTGATTTCTTGTCCTGTGTTAAAAAGCCTTGTGTTTCGACCGCCAAACCTTTCAGGGGAGCATTTGCAACCTCTGGGCACCATTTTTGAGTGAATTGCCGAAAGTCAGATTTTTTCTGAAATTGTGACCCCGGGGCTTAGGGATTTTTTCAAAAAACTATTTTTCTGCCGGTTAAGTTATCGAGGTCTTCTTTCTTGTCCTGTGATAAAAAGCCTTCTGTTTCGACTGCCAAACCTTTCAGGGGAGCATTTTCAACCGTTGGGCACCATTTTTGAGTGAATTGCCGCAAGTCACATTTTTTCAGAAATTGTGACCCCGGAGCTTAGCGATTTTTTTCAAAAAAATCTTCTTCCGCCGGTTAAGTTGTCGAGGTCTGATTTCTTGTCCTGTGATAAAAAGCCTTCAGTTTCGACCGCCAAACCTTTCAGGGGAGCATTTGCAATTGTTGGGCACCATTTTTGAGTGAATTGCCGAAAGTCACATTTTTTCTGAAATTGTGACGCCGGGGCTTAGCGATTTTTTCAAAAACATATTTTTCCACCGGTTAAGTTGTCGAGGTCTGATTACTTGTCCTGTGAAAAAAAGCCTTCTGTTTCGACCGCCAAACCTTTCAGGGGAGCATTTTCAGCCGTTGGGCACCATTTTTGAGTGAATTGCCGAAAGTCATATTTTTTCTGAAATTGTGACCCCAGGGCTTAGGGAGTTCTTGAAAAAAATATTTTTCCACCGGTTAAGTTGTCGAGGTCTGATTTCTAGTCTTGTGAAAAAAAGCCTTCTGTTTCGACCGCCAAACCTTTCAGTGGAGCATTTGTAACCGCTGGGCACCATTTTTGAGTGAATTGCCGAAAGTCATATTTTTTCTGAAATTCTGACCCCGGGGCTTAGCGATTTTTTTAAAAAAATCTTTCCCCGCCGGTTAAGGTGTCGAGGTCTGATTTCTTGTCCTGTGATAAAAAGCCTTCTGTTTCAATCGCCAAACCTTTCAGGGGAGCATTTGCAACCGCTGGGCACCATTTATGAGTGAATTGCTGAAAGTCAGATTTTTTCTGAAATTGTGACCCCGGGGCTTAGTGGTTTTTTCAAAAAAATCTTCTTCTGCCGGTTAAGTTGTCGAGGTCTGATTTCTTGTCCTGTGATAAAAAGCCTTCAGTTTCGACCGCCAAACCTTTCAGGGGAGCATTTGCAACCGTTGGGCACCACTTTTGAGTGAATTGCCGAAAGTCACATTTTTTCTGAAATTGTGACCCCGGGGCTTAGGGATTTTTTCAAAAAAATGTTTTTCCACCCGTTAAATTGTCGAGGTCTGATTTCTAGACCTGTGAAAAAAAGCCTTCTGTTTCGACCGCCAAACCTTTCAGGGGAGCATTTGCCACCGCTGGGCACCATTTTTGAGTGAATTGCCGAAAGTCAGATTTTTTCTGAAATTGTGACCTTTTTGAAAAAAATATTTTTCCACTGGTTAAGTTGTCGAGGTCTGATTTCTAGTCTTGTGAATAAAAGCCTTCTGTTTCGACCGCCAAACCTTTCAGGGGAGCATTTGCCACCGCTGGGCACCATTTTTGAGTGAATTGCCTAAAGTCAGATTTTTTCTGAAATTTTGACCCCGGGGCTTAGGGATTTTTTCAAAAAACTATTTTTCTGCCGGTTAAGTTGTCGAGGTCTGATTTCTTGTCCTGTGATAAAAAGCCTTCTGATTCAATCGCCAAACCTTTCAGGGGAGCATTTGCCACCGCTGGGCACCATTTTTGAGTGAATTGCCGAAAGTCAGATTTTTTCTGAAATTGTGACCCCGGGGCTTAGGGATTTTTTGAAAAAAATATTTTTCCACCGGTTAAGTTGTCGAGGTCTGATTTCTTGTCCTGTGTTAAAAAGCCTTCTGTTTCGACCGCCAAACCTTTCAGGGGAGCATTTGCAACCTCTGGGCACCATTTTTGAGTGAATTGCCGAAAGTCAGATTTTTTCTGAAATTGTGACCCCGGGGCTTAGGGATTTTTTCAAAAAACTATTTTTCTGCCGGTTAAGTTATTGAGGTCTTCTTTCTTGTCCTGTGATAAAAAGCCTTCTGTTTCGACTGCCAAACCTTTCAGGGGAGCATTTTCAACCGTTGGGCACCATTTTTGAGTGAATTGCCGAAAGTCACATTTTTTCTGAAATTGTGACCCCGGGGCTTAGCGATTTTTTCAAAAAAATCTTCTTCCGCCGGTTAAGTTATCGAGGTCTGATTTCTTGTCCTGTGATAAAAAGCCTTCTGATTCAATCGCCAAACCTTTCAGGGGAGCATTTGCAACCGTTGGGCACCACTTTTGAGTGAATTGCCGAAAGTCACATTTTTTCTGAAATTGTGACCCCGGGGCTTTGGGATTTTTTCAAAAAAATGTTTTTCCACCCGTTAAATTGTCGAGGTCTGATTTCTATACCTGTGAAAAAAAGCCTTCTGTTTCGACCGCCAAACCTTTCAGGGGAGCATTTGCCACCGCTGGGCACCATTTTTGAGTGAATTGCCGAAAGTCAGATTTTTTCTGAAATTGTGACCTTTTTGAAAAAAATATTTTTCCACTGGTTAAGTTGTTGAGGTCTGATTTCTAGTCTTGTGAATAAAAGCCTTCTGTTTCGACCGCCAAACCTTTCAGGGGAGCATTTGCCACCGCTGGGCACCATTTTTGAGTGAATTGCCTAAAGTCAGATTTTTTCTGAAATTGTGACCCCGGGGCTTAGGGATTTTTTCAAAAAACTATTTTTCTGCCGGTTAAGTTCTCGAGGTCTGATTTCTTGTCCTGTGATAAAAAGCCTTCTGATTCAATCGCCAAACCTTTCAGGGGAGCATTTGCCACCGCTGGGCACCATTTTTGAGTGAATTGCCGAAAGTCAGATTTTTTCTGAAATTGTGACCCCGGGGCTTAGGGATTTTTTGAAAAAAATATTTTTCCACCGGTTAAGTTGTCGAGGTCTGATTTTTTGTCCTGTGAAAAAAAGCCTTCTGTTTCGACCGCCAAACCTTTCAGGGGAGCATTTTCAACCGTTGGGCACCATTTTTGAGTGAATTGCCGAAAGTCACATTTTTTCAGAAATTGTGACCCCGGGCCTTAGCGATTTTTTTCAAAAAAATCTTCTTCCGCCGGTTAAGTTGTCGAGGTCTGATTTCTTGTCCTGTGATAAAAAGCCTTCAGTTTCGACCGCCAAACCTTTCAGGGGAGCATTTGCAACCGCTGGGGACCATTTTTGAGTGAATTGCCGAAAGTCAGATCTTTTCTGAAATTGTGACCCCGGGGCTCAGGGATTTTTTCAAAAAAATATTTTTCCACCCGTTAAGTTCTCGAGCTCTGATTTCTAATCCTGTGAAAAAAAGCCTTCTGTTTCGACCGCCAAACCTTTCAGGGGAGCATTTGCAACCGTTGGGCACCATTTTTCAGTGAATTGCCGAAAGTCAGATTTTTTCTGAAATTGTGACCCCGGGGCTTAGGGGTTTTTTCAAAAAAATCTTCTTCCGCCGGTTAAGTTGTCGAGGTCTGATTTCTTGTCCTGTGATAAAAAGCCTTCTGTTTCGACCGCCAAACCTTTCAGGGGAGCATTTGGAACCATAGGGCACCATTTTTGATTGAATTGCCGAAAGTCAGATTTTTTCCGAAATTGTGACCCTGGGGCTTAGGGATTTTTTCAAAAAAATCTTTTTCCGCCAGTTAAGTTGTTGAGGGTTGATTTCTTGTCCTGTGATAAAAAGCCTTCTGTTTCAACTGCCAAACCTTTCAGGGGAGCATTTGCAAGCGTTTGGCACCATTTTTGAGTGAATTGCCAAAAGTCAGATTTTTGCTGAAATTGTGACTCCGGGGCTTAGGGATTTTTTCAAAAAAATCTTTTTCCGCCAGTTAAGTTGTTGAGGGTTGATTTCTTGTCCTGTGATAAAAAGCCTTCTGTTTCGACCGCCAAGACTTTCAGGGGAGCATTTTCACGCGTTTTGCACCATTTTTCAGTGAATAGCCAAAAGTCAGAACTTTGCTGAAATTGTGTCCCCGGGGCTTAGGGCGTTTTATCAAAAAAATATTTTCTGCCTCTTATGTTGCTGAGGGCTGATTTCTTGTCCTGTGATAAAAAGCCTTCTGTTTGGACTGCCAAACCTTTCAGGGGAGCATTTGCAAGCGTTTGGCACCATTTTTGAGTGAATTGCCAAAAGTCAGATTTTTGCTGAAATTGTGACCCCGGGGCTTAGGGGTTTTTCAAAAAAATTCAATTTCCGCCAGTTAAGTTGTTGAGGGCTGATTTCTTGTCCTGTTATAAAAAGCCTTCTGTTTCGACTTCCAATCCTTTCAGGGGAGCATTTGCAAGTGTTTTGCACCATTTTTGAGTGAATTGCCAAAAGTCAGACTATTGCTGAAATTGTGACCCCAGGTCTTATGTATTTTTTTAAAAAATAATTTCACGCCGTTTAACTTGTCGAGGGCTGATTTCTTGTCCTCTGATAAAAAGCCTTCTGTTTCTACCGCCAAACCTCTCAGGGGATCATTTGCAACCATTTGGCACCATTTTTGAGTGAATTGCTGAAAGTCAGATTTTTTCAGGAATTGTGACCCCGGGCCTTAGGGATTTTTTTCAAAAAAATATTATCCGCCGGTTAAGTTGTTGAGGGCTTATTTCTTGTCCTGTGATAAAAAGCTTTCTGTTTGGACTACCAAACCTTTCAGGGGAGCATTTGCAAGCGTTTTGCACCATTTTTGAGTGAATTGCCAAAAGTCAGATTTTTGCTGAAATTGTGACCCCGGGGCTTAGGGATTTTTTTAAAAAAATCTTTTTCCGCCGGTTAATTTGTTGAGGGCTGATTTATTGTCCTGTGTTAAAAAGTCTTCTGTTTGGACTGCCAAACCTTTCAGGGGAGCATTTGCAAGCGTTTGGAACCATTTTTGAGTGAATTGCCAAAAGTCAGATTTTTGCTGAAATTGTGATCCCCGGGCTTAGGGATTTTTTCAAAGAAATCTTTTTCCACCGGTTAAGTTGTTGAGGGCTGATTTCTTTTCCTCTGATAAAAAGCCTTCTGTTTCGACCGCCAAGCCTTTCAGGGGAGCATTTGCACGCGTTTTGCACCATTTTTCAGTGAATAGCCGAAAGTCAGAACTTTGCTGAAATTGTGACCCCGAGGCTTAGGGAATTTTATCAAAAAAATATTTTCTGCCGGTTATGTTGCTGAGGGCTGATTTCTTGTCCTGTGATAAAAAGCCTTCTGTTTCGACTGCCAAACCTTTCAGGGGAGCATTTGCAAGCATTTGGCACCATTTTTGAGTGAATAGCCAAAAGTCAGATTTTTGCTGAAATTGTGTCCCTGGGGCTTAGGGATTTTTTCAAAAAAATCTTTTTCAGCCGGTTAAGTTGTTGAGGGCTGATTTCTTGTCCTGTGATAAAAAGCCTTCTGTTTCGACTTCCAAGCCTTTCAGGGGAGCATTTGCAAGTGTTTTGCACCATTTTTGAGTGAATAGCCAAAAGTCAGATTTTTGCTGAAATATTGTCCCCGGGGCTTAGGGATTTTTTCAAAAAAATCTTTTTCAGCCGGTTAAGTTGTTGAGGGCTGATTTCTTGTCCTGTGATAAAAAGCCTTCTGTTTCGACCGCCAAGCCTTTCAGGGGAGTATTTGCACGCGTTTTGCAACATTTTTGAGTGAATAACCAAAAGACAGAATTTTGCTGAAATTGTGACCCCGAGGCTTAGGGCGTTTTATCAAAAAAATATTTTCCGCCGGTTATGTTGCTGAGGGCTGATTTCTTGTCCTGTGATAAAAAGCCTTCTGTTTCGACTTCCAACCTTTCAGGGGAGTATTTGCACGCGTTTTGCAACATTTTTGAGTGAATTGCCAAAAGTCAGATTTTTGCTGAAATTGTGACCCTGGGGCTTAGGGATTTTTCCAAAAAAATCAATTTCCGCCGGTTAAGTTGTTGAGGGCTGATTTCTTGTCCTGTGATAAAAAGCCTTCTGTTTCGACTTCCAACCTTTCAGGAGAGCATTTGCAAGCGTTTGGCACCATTTTTGAGTGAATTGCCAATAGTCAGATTTTTGCTCTAATTGTGACCCCAGGTCTTAGGTAGTTTTTTTTTAAAAAAATTTCCCGCCGTTTAACTTGTTGAGGGCTGATTTCTTGTCCTCTGATAAAAAGCCTTCTGTTTCTACTGCCAAACCTCTCAGGGGATAATTTGCAACCATTTGGCACCATTTTTGAGTGAATTGCTGAAAGTCAGATTTTTTCAGGAATTGTGACCCCGGGCCTTAGGGACTTTTTCAATAAAATCTTTTGCCGCCGGATAAGTTGTCGAGGCCTGATTTCTTGTTTTGTGATAAAAAGCCTTCCGTTTCGACCGCCAAGCCTTTCAGGGGAGCATTTGCAACCGTTTGGCACCATATTTGAATGAATTGGAGATTGTCAGATTTTTTTGAAATTGTGTACCCGGGGCTTAGGGAGTTTTTCAAAAGAATCTTCCTCCGCCGGTTAAGTTGTTGAGGGCACATTTCTTGTCCTGCGATAAAAAGCCTTCTGTATTGACTGCCAAACCTTTCAGGGGAGCATTTGCAATCGTTTTGCACCATTTTTCAGTGAATAGCCAAAAGTCAGAATTTTGTTGAAATTGTGACTCCGGGGCTTAGGGATTTTTTTGAAAAAATATTTTCCGCCAGATAAGTTGCTGAGGGCTGATTTCTTGTCCTGTGATAAAAAGCATTCTGTTTCGACTGTCAAACCTTTTTTCAGGGCAGCATTTGCAAGCGTTTGGCACCGTTTTTGAGTGAATTGCCGAAAGTCAGATTTTTGCTGAAATTGTGACCCCGGGGCTTAGGGACTTTTTCAAAAAAATCTTTTTCCGCCGTTTAACTTGTCGAGGGCTGATTTCTTGTCCTGTGATTTAAAAAATACTGTTTCGACCACCAAACCTCTCAGGGGAGCATTTGCAACCGTTCTCACCATTTTTTTTTTTTAATAAATATTTATTAAGATTTTTCAACACAAAACATTCATCATTTCAAAATGTATCCTTTCCATGCATAAAGTTCACATATAAAAAAAACAAATACAACAGAAAAACAAAAATATATAACAGAAAAAAAGAAAGATAGAAAGAAAAACAAAAAAAATGAAAAACCCTTTTTCTTAGAGTTATACAGTTCCATACCCCTCTGTCTTGACCTCCTCACATCCCCCTTTTTTGTGTTCCTCCTTATTCTAATCCAATTCAGCAAATTCAAAACCTTATTGGACCATACTTAATTTTACATTCTTCTAAATATTATGTCCCGATTTTCCATTATTTTAATCCATATCTCATCTTGTGTACTATGACATAATAATGTTGTGTTCATAGCCCCTTGTCCTTTTTAACATTCTTCTTTTAATTCACCTTTAACCAAGTCACACAAACCCTGTTTCCTTCACTTCCCACAACATATTAACACTCCAAGATTTTACAATATTTCTGTAAATAGTCCTTAAACGTTTTCCAGTCCTGTTCGATCAAATCTTCTCCCTGGTCACGGATTCTGCCAGTCATTTCAGCCATCTCCATGTAGTCGATCACTTGCGTCTGCCATTCCTCCACGGTGGGTAAATCTTGTGTCTTCCAGTACTTGGCAAGGAGTATTCTTGCTGCTGTTGTTGCGTACATAAAAAATGTTCTCTCTTTCTTTGGCACCCATTGGCCAACTATGCCCAAAAGAAAGGCCTCTGGTTTCTTAGGAAAGGTACTTTTAAATACCTTCTTGAGTTCATTATATATCATTTCCCAGTAAGCCTTGACCCTTGGGCATGTCCACCAAAGGTGAAAGAATGTTCCCTCAGCTTCTTTACATTTCCCGTTCTCACCATTTTGGAGTGAATTGCCAAAAGTCAGATTTTTGATGAATTTTTGAGGGATTTTTTTCAAAAAAATCTATGTACGCTGGTTAAGTTGTTGAGGGCTGATTTCTTGACCTGTGATAAAAAGCCTTCTGTTTCGACCGCCAAACCTTTCAGGGGAGCATTTGCAAGCGTTTGGCACCATTTTTGAGTGAATTGCTGAAAGTCAGATTTTTGCTGAAATTGTGACCCCGGGGCTTAGGCACTTTTTCAAAAAAATCATTTTCCACTGGTTAAGTTGTCGAGGGCTGATTTCTTGTCCTGTGATAAAAAGCCTTCCGTTTTGACTGCCAAACCTTTCAGGGGAGCATTTGCAACCGTTCGGCACCATTTTTGAATGAATTGGAGAATGTCAGATTTTTAATGAAATTGTGACCCCCCGGGGCTTAGGGATTTTTTCAAAAAAATATTTTCCGCCGGTTAAGTTGCTGAGGGCTGATTTCTTGTCCTGTGTTAAAAAGCCTACTGTTTCGACCGCCAAACCTCCCAGGGGAGCATTTGCAACCGTTCTCAATATTTTGGAGTGAATTGCCAAAAGTCAGATTTTTGATGAAGTGGTGACCCCGGGGCTTAGGGATTTTTTACAAAAAAATCTTTGTCCGCCGGTTAAGTTGTTGAGGGCTGATTTCTTGACCTGTGATAAAAAGCCTTCCGTTTCGACCGCCAAACCTTTCAGGGGAGCATTTGCAAACGTTTGGCACCATATTTCAATGAATTGGAGATTCTGAGATTTTTTATGAAATTGTGTACCCGGGGCTTAGGGAGTTTTTCAAAAGAATCTTTCTCCGCCGGTTAAGTTGTTGAGGGCTGATTTCTTGTCCTCTGATAAAAAGCCTTCCGTTTTGACTGCCAAACCTTTCAGGGGAGCATTTGCAAGCGTTTGGCACCATTTTGGAGTGAACAGCCAAAAGTCAGATTTTTGCTGAAATTGTGACCCCGGGGCTTAGGGATTTTTTCAAAAAAATCTTTTTCCGCCGGTTGATTTGTTGAGGGCTGATTTCTTGTCCTGTGATAAAAAGCCTTCTGTATCGACTGCCAAACCTTTCAAGGGAGCATTTGCAATCGTTTGGCACCATTTTTGAGTGAACAGCCAAAAGTCAAATTTTTGCTGAAATTGTGACCACGGGGCTTAGGGATTTTTTTCAAAAAAAATATTTTCCGCCTGTTAAGTTTCTGAGGGCTGATTTCTTGTCCTGTGATAAAAAGCCTTCTGTTTCGACCGCCAAGCCTTTCAGGAGAGCATTTGCAAGCGTTTGGCACCATTTTTCAGTGAATTGCCAAAAGTCAGATTTTTGTTGAAATTGTGTCCCCGGGGCTTAGGGCGTTTTATCAAAAAAATATTTTCCGCCGGTTATGTTGCTGAGGGCTGATTTCTTGTCCTGTGATAAAAAGCCTTCTGTTTGGACTGCCAAACCTTTCAGGGGAGCATTTGCAAGCGTTTGGCACCATTTTTGAGTGAATTGCCAAAAGTCAGATTTTTGCTGAAATTGTGACCCTGGGGCTTAGGGATTTTTTCGAAAAATCTTTCTCTGCCGGTTAATTTGTTGAGGGCTGATTTATTGTCCTGTGATAAAAAGCCTTCTGTTTCGACTTCCAACCTTTCAGGAGAGCATTTGCAAGCGTTTGGCACCATTTTTGAGTGAATTGCCAATAGTCAGATTTTTGCTGAAATTGTGACCCCGGGGCTTAGGGATTTTTCCAAAATATCTTTTACCGCCGGATAAGTTGTTGAGGGTTGATTTCTTGTCCTGTGATAAAAAGACTTCTGTTTCGACTGCCAACCCATTCAGGGGAGCATTTGCAAGCCTTTGGCACTATTTTTGAGTGAATTGTCAAAAGTCAGATTTTTGCTCTAATTGTGACCCCAGGTCTTAGGTAGTTTTTTTTTAAAAAACTTTTTCAATAAAATCTTTTGCCACCGGATAAGTTGTCGAGGCCTGATTTCTTGTCCTGTGATAAAAAGCCTTCCGTTTCGACCGCCAAGCCTTTCAGGGGAGCATTTGCAACCGTTTGGCACCATATTTGAATGAATTGGAGATTGTCAGATTTTTTTGAAATTGTGTACCCGGGGCTTAGGGAGTTTTTCAAAAGAATCTTCCTCCGCCGGTTAAGTTGTTGAGGGCACATTTCTTGTCCTGCGATAAAAAGCCTTCTGTATTGACTGCCAAACCTTTCAGGGGAGCATTTGCAATCGTTTTGCACCATTTTTCAGTGAATAGCCAAAAGTCAGAATTTTGCTGAAATTGTGACTCCAGGGCTTAGGGACTTTTTCAAAAAAATATTTTTCCGCCGTTTAACTTGTCGAGGGCTGATTTCTTGTCCTGTGATTTAAAAAATACTGTTTCGACCACCAAACCTCTCAGGGGAGCATTTGCAACCGTTCTCACCATTTTGGAGTGAATTGCCAAAAGTCAGATTTTTGATGAATTTTTGAGGGATTTTTTTCAAAAAAATCTTTGTCCGCCGGTTAAGTTGTCGAGGGCTGATTTCTTGACCTGTGATAAAAAGCCTTCTGTTTCGACCGCCAAACCTTTCAGGGGAGCATTTGCAACCGTTCGGCACCATTTTTGAATGAATTGGAGAATGTCAGATTTTTTATGAAATTGTGACCCCCCCGGGGCTTAGGGATTTTTTCAAAAAAATATTTTCCGCCGGTTAAGTTGCTGAGGGCTGATTTCTTGTCCTGTGTTAAAAAGCCTACTGTTTCGACCGCCAAACCTCTCAGGGGAGCATTTGCAACCGTTCTCAATATTTTGGAGTGAATTGCCAAAAGTCAGATTTTTGATGAAGTGGTGACCCCGGGGCTTAGGGATTTTTTACAAAAAAATCTTTGTCCGCCGGTTAAGTTGTCGAGGACTGATTTCTTGACCTCTGATAAAAAGCCTTCCGTTTCGACCGCCAAACCTTTCAGGGGAGCATTTGCAAACGTTTGGCACCATATTTCAATGAATTGGAGATTGTGAGATTTTTTATGAAATTCTGTACCCGGGGCTTAGGGAATTTTTCAAAAAAATCTTTCTCCGCCGGTTAAGTTGTTGAGGGCTGATTTCTTGTCCTGTGATAAAAAGCCTTCCATTTTGACTGCCAAACCTTTCAGGGGAGCATTTGCAAGCGTTTGGCACCATTTTGGAGTGAACAGCCAAAAGTCAGATTTTTGGTGAAATTGTGACCCCGGGGCTTAGGGATTTTTTCGAAAAATCTTTCTCTGCCGGTTAAGTTGTTGAGGGCTGATTTCTTGTCCTGTGATAAAAAGCCTTCTGTATCGACTGCCAAACCGTTCAAGGGAGCATTTGCAATCGTTTGGCACCATTTTTGAGTGAACAGCCAAAAGTCAAATTTTTGCTGAAATTGTGACCACGGGGCTTAGGGATTTTTTTCAAAAAAAATATTTTCCGCCTGTTAAGTTTCTGAGGGCTGATTTCTTGTCCTGTGATAAAAAGCCTTCTGTTTCGACCGCCAAGCCTTTCAGGAGAGCATTTGCAATCGTTTGGCACCATTTTTCAGTGAACAGCCAAAAGTCAGATTTTTGCTGAAATTGTGACCCCAGGGCTTAGGCATTTTTTTCAAAAAAACATTTTCCGCCGGTTAATTTGTTGAGGGCTGATTTATTGTCCTGTGTTAAAAAGCCTTCTGTTTCGACTTCCAACCGTTCAGGAGAGCATTTGCAACCATTTGGCACCATTTTTGAGTGAATTGCCAAAAGTCAGATTTTTGCTGAAATTGTAACCCCGGGGCTTAGGGATTTTTTCGAAAAATCTTTCTCTGCCGGTTAAGTTGTTGAGGGCTGATTTCTTGTCCTGTGATAAAAAGCCTTCTGTATCGACTGCCAAACCTTTCAGGGGAGCATTTGCAATCATTTGGCACCATTTTTGAGTGAACAGCCAAGAGTCAATTTTTTGCCGAAATTGTGACCCCGGGGCTTAGGGACTTTTTCAAAAAAAATATAATTCCCGCCGTTTAACTTGTCGAGGGCTGATTTCTTGTCCTGTGATAAAAAGCCTTCTGTTTCGACTGCCAAACCTCTCAGGGGATCATTTGCAACCATTTGGCACCATTTTTCAGTGAATTGCCGAAAGTCAGATTTTTTCAGGAACTGTGACCCCGGGGCTTAGGGACTTTTTCAAAAAAATCTTTTTCCGCCGTTTAACTTGTCGAGGGCTGATTTCTTGTCCTGTGATTTAAAAAATACTGTTTCGACCACCAAACCTCTCAGGGGAGCATTTGCAACCGTTCTCACCATTTTTTTTTTTAATAAATATTTATTAAGATTTTTCAACACAAAACATTCATCATTTCAAAATGTATCCTTTCCATGCATAAAGTTCACATATAAAAAAAACAAATACAACAGAAAAACAAAAATATATAACAGAAAAAAAGAAAGATAGAAAGAAAAACAAAAAAAATGAAAAACCCTTTTTCTTAGAGTTATACAGTTCCATACCCCTCTGTCTTGACCTCCTCACATCCCCCTTTTTTGTGTTCCTCCTTATTCTAATCCAATTCAGCAAATTCAAAACCTTATTGGACCATACTTAATTTTACATTCTTCTAAATATTATGTCCCGATTTTCCATTATTTTAATCCATATCTCATCTTGTGTACTATGACATAATAATGTTGTGTTCATAGCCCCTTGTCCTTTTTAACATTCTTCTTTTAATTCACCTTTAACCAAGTCACACAAACCCTGTTTCCTTCACTTCCCACAACATATTAACACTCCAAGATTTTACAATATTTCTGTAAATAGTCCTTAAACGTTTTCCAGTCCTGTTCGATCAAATCTTCTCCCTGGTCACGGATTCTGCCAGTCATTTCAGCCATCTCCATGTAGTCGATCACTTGCGTCTGCCATTCCTCCACGGTGGGTAAATCTTGTGTCTTCCAGTACTTGGCAAGGAGTATTCTTGCTGCTGTTGTTGCGTACATAAAAAATGTTCTCTCTTTCTTTGGCACCCATTGGCCAACTATGCCCAAAAGAAAGGCCTCTGGTTTCTTAGGAAAGGTACTTTTAAATACCTTCTTGAGTTCATTATATATCATTTCCCAGTAAGCCTTGACCCTTGGGCATGTCCACCAAAGGTGAAAGAATGTTCCCTCAGCTTCTTTACATTTCCCGTTCTCACCATTTTGGAGTGAATTGCCAAAAGTCAGATTTTTGATGAATTTTTGAGGGATTTTTTTCAAAAAAATCTATGTACGCTGGTTAAGTTGTTGAGGGCTGATTTCTTGACCTGTGATAAAAAGCCTTCTGTTTCGACCGCCAAACCTTTCAGGGGAGCATTTGCAAGCGTTTGGCACCATTTTTGAGTGAATTGCCGAAAGTCAGATTTTTGCTGAAATTGTGACCCCGGGGCTTAGGCACTTTTTCAAAAAAATCATTTTCCACTGGTTAAGTTGTCGAGGGCTGATTTCTTGTCCTGTGATAAAAAGCCTTCCGTTTTGACTGCCAAACCTTTCAGGGGAGCATTTGCAACCGTTCGGCACCATTTTTGAATGAATTGGAGAATGTCAGATTTTTAATGAAATTGTGACCCCCCGGGGCTTAGGGATTTTTTCAAAAAAATATTTTCCGCCGGTTAAGTTGCTGAGGGCTGATTTCTTGTCCTGTGTTAAAAAGCCTACTGTTTCGACCGCCAAACCTCCCAGGGGAGCATTTGCAACCGTTCTCAATATTTTGGAGTGAATTGCCAAAAGTCAGATTTTTGATGAAGTGGTGACCCCGGGGCTTAGGGATTTTTTACAAAAAAATCTTTGTCCGCCGGTTAAGTTGTTGAGGGCTGATTTCTTGACCTGTGATAAAAAGCCTTCCGTTTCGACCGCCAAACCTTTCAGGGGAGCATTTGCAAACGTTTGGCACCATATTTCAATGAATTGGAGATTGTGAGATTTTTTATGAAATTGTGTACCCGGGGCTTAGGGAGTTTTTCAAAAGAATCTTTCTCCGCCGGTTAAGTTGTTGAGGGCTGATTTCTTGTCCTCTGATAAAAAGCCTTCCGTTTTGACTGCCAAACCTTTCAGGGGAGCATTTGCAAGCGTTTGGCACCATTTTGGAGTGAACAGCCAAAAGTCAGATTTTTGCTGAAATTGTGACCCCGGGGCTTAGGGATTTTTTCAAAAAAATCTTTTTCCGCCGGTTGATTTGTTGAGGGCTGATTTCTTGTCCTGTGATAAAAAGCCTTCTGTATCGACTGCCAAACCTTTCAAGGGAGCATTTGCAATCGTTTGGCACCATTTTTGAGTGAACAGCCAAAAGTCAAATTTTTGCTGAAATTGTGACCACGGGGCTTAGGGATTTTTTTCAAAAAAAATATTTTCCGCCTGTTAAGTTTCTGAGGGCTGATTTCTTGTCCTGTGATAAAAAGCCTTCTGTTTCGACCGCCAAGCCTTTCAGGAGAGCATTTGCAAGCGTTTGGCACCATTTTTCAGTGAATTGCCAAAAGTCAGATTTTTGTTGAAATTGTGTCCCCGGGGCTTAGGGCGTTTTATCAAAAAAATATTTTCCGCCGGTTATGTTGCTGAGGGCTGATTTCTTGTCCTGTGATAAAAAGCCTTCTGTTTGGACTGCCAAACCTTTCAGGGGAGCATTTGCAAGCGTTTGGCACCATTTTTGAGTGAATTGCCAAAAGTCAGATTTTTGCTGAAATTGTGACCCTGGGGCTTAGGGATTTTTTCGAAAAATCTTTCTCTGCCGGTTAATTTGTTGAGGGCTGATTTATTGTCCTGTGTTAAAAAGCCTTCTGTTTCGACTTCCAACCGTTCAGGAGAGCATTTGCAACCATTTGGCACCATTTTTGAGTGAATTGCCAAAAGTCAGATTTTTGCTGAAATTGTAACCCCGGGGCTTAGGGATTTTTTCGAAAAATCTTTCTCTGCCGGTTAAGTTGTTGAGGGCTGATTTCTTGTCCTGTGATAAAAAGCCTTCTGTATCGACTGCCAAACCTTTCAGGGGAGCATTTGCAATCATTTGGCACCATTTTTGAGTGAACAGCCAAGAGTCAAATTTTTGCCGAAATTGTGACCCCGGGGCTTAGGGACTTTTTCAAAAAAAATATAATTCCCGCCGTTTAACTTGTCGAGGGCTGATTTCTTGTCCTGTGATAAAAAGCCTTCTGTTTCGACTGCCAAACCTCTCAGGGGATCATTTGCAACCATTTGGCACCATTTTTCAGTGAATTGCCGAAAGTCAGATTTTTTCAGGAACTGTGACTCCAGGGATTACGGACTTTTTCAAAAAAATCTTTTTCCGCCGGTTAAGTTGTCGAGACCTGATTTCTTGTCCTGTGATAAAAAGGCTTCCGTTTCGACTGCCAAACCTTTCAGGGGAGCATTTGCAATCATTTGGCACCATTTTTGAGTGAACAGCCAAGAGTCAAATTTTTGCCGAAATTGTGACCCCGGGGCTTAGGGACTTTTTCAAAAAAAATATAATTCCCGCCGTTTAACTTGTCGAGGGCTGATTTCTTGTCCTGTGATAAAAAGCCTTCTGTTTCGACTGCCAAACCTCTCAGGGGATCATTTGCAACCATTTGGCACCATTTTTCAGTGAATTGCCGAAAGTCAGATTTTTTCAGGAACTGTGACTCCGGGGATTACGGACTTTTTCAAAAAAATCTTTTTCCGCCGGTTAAGTTGTCGAGACCTGATTTCTTGTCCTGTGATAAAAAGGCTTCCGTTTCGACTGCCAAACCTTTCAGGGGAGCATTTGCAACCGTTTGGCACCATTTTTGCATGAATTTGACAATGTCAGATTTTTTATGAAATTGTGAACTTGGGGCTTAGGGAGTTTTTCAAAAGAATCCTTCTCCGCCGGTTAAGTTGTCGAGGGCCCGTTTCTTGTCCTGTGATAAAAAGCCTTCTATTTCGACCGCCAAACCTTTCAGGGGAGCATTTGCAACTGTCTGGCACCAATTTTGAGTGAATGGTCAAAAGTCAGATTTTTGCTGGATTTTTGAGGGACTTTTTTCAAAAAAATCTTTGTCCGCCGGTTAAGTTGTCGATGGCTGATTTCTTGTCTGGTGATAAAAAGCCTTCCGTTTCGACTACCAACCTTTCAGGGGAGCAATTGCAACTGTCTGGCACCAATTTTGAGTGAATTGCCAAAACTCAGATTTTTCCTGAAATTGTGACCCCGGGGCTTAGGGATTTTTTCAAAAAAATCTTTTTCCGCCGGTTAAGTTTTTGAGGGCTGATTTCTTGTCCTGTGATAAAAAGCCTTCTGTTTCGACCGCCAAGCCTTTCAGGAGAGCATTTGCAATCGTTTGGCACCATTTTTCAGTGAACAGCCAAAAGTCAGATTTTTGCTGAAATTGTGACCCCAGGGCTTAGGCATTTTTTTCAAAAAAACATTTTCCGCCGGTTAATTTGTTGAGGGCTGATTTATTGTCCTGTGTTAAAAAGCCTTCTGTTTCGACTTCCAACCGTTTAGGAGAGCATTTGCAACCATTTGGCACCATTTTTGAGTGAATTGCCAAAAGTCAGATTTTTGCTGAAATTGTAACCCCGGGGCTTAGGGATTTTTTCGAAAAATCTTTCTCTGCCGGTTAAGTTGTTGAGGGCTGATTTCTTGTCCTGTGATAAAAAGCCTTCTGTATCGACTGCCAAACCTTTCAGGGGAGCATTTGCAATCATTTGGCACCATTTTTGAGTGAACAGCCAAGAGTCAAATTTTTGCCGAAATTGTGACCCCGGGGCTTAGGGACTTTTTCAAAAAAAATATAATTCCCGCCGTTTAACTTGTCGAGGGCTGATTTCTTGTCCTGTGATAAAAAGCCTTCTGTTTCGACTGCCAAACCTCTCAGGGGATCATTTGCAACCATTTGGCACCATTTTTCAGTGAATTGCCGAAAGTCAGATTTTTTCAGGAACTGTGACTCCGGGGATTACGGACTTTTTCAAAAAAATCTTTTTCCGCCGGATAAGTTGTCGAGACCTGATTTCTTGTCCTGTGATAAAAAGGCTTCCGTTTCGACTGCCAAACCTTTCAGGGGAGCATTTGCAACCGTTTGGCACCATTTTTGCATGAATTTGACAATGTCAGATTTTTTATGAAATTGTGAACTTGGGGCTTGGGGAGTTTTTCAAAAGAATCCTTCTCCGCCGGTTAAGTTGTCGAGGGCCCGTTTCTTGTCCTGTGATAAAAAGCCTTCTGTTTCGACCGCCAAACCTTTCAGGGGAGCATTTGCAACTGTCTGGCACCAATTTTGAGTGAATGGTCAAAAGTCAGATTTTTGCTGGATTTTTGAGGGACTTTTTTCAAAAAAATCTTTGTCCGCCGGTTAAGTTGTCGATGGCTGATTTCTTGTCTGGTGATAAAAAGCCTTCCGTTTCGACTACCAACCTTTCAGGGGAGCAATTGCAACTGTCTGGCACCAATTTTGAGTGAATTGCCAAAACTCAGATTTTTCCTGAAATTGTGACCCCGGGGCTTAGGGATTTTTTCAAAAAAATCTTTTTCCGCCGGTTAAGTTTTTGAGAGTTGATTTCTTGTCCTGTGATAAAAAGCCTTCTGTTTCGACTGCCAACCTTTCAGGGGAGCATTTGCAACTGTCTCGCACCAATTTTCAGTGAAGTGTCAAAAATCAGATTTTTGCTGAAATTGTGACCCCGGGCCTTAGGGAGTTTTTCAAAAAAATCTTTTCCCGCCATTTAACTTGTCGAGGCCTGATTTCTTGTCCTGTGATAAAAAGCCTACTGTTTCGACCGCCAAACCTCTCAGGGGAGCATTTGCAACCGTTCTCACCATTTTGGAGAGAATTGCCAAAAGTCAGATTTTTGATGAATTTTTGAGGGAATTTTTTCAAAAAAATCTTTTTCCGCCGGATAAGTTGTCAAGGCCTGATTTCTTGTCCTGTGATAAAAAGCCTTCTGTTTCGACGGCCAAACCTTTCAGGGAGCATTTGCAACCGTTTGGCACCATTTTTGAGTGAATTGCCAAAGTCAGATTTTTGCTCAAATTGTGACCCCGGGGCTTAGGGATTTTTTCAAACAAATCTTTTCCCGCCGTTTAACTTGTCGAGGGCGGATTTCTTGTCCTGTGATAAAAAGCCTTCTGTTTCGACTTCCAAACCTCTCAGGGGAGCATTTGCAACCATTTGGCACCATTTTTGAGTGAATTGCCGAAAGTCAGATTTTTTCAGAAATTTTGACCCCGGGGTTTAGGGATTTTTTCAAAAAAATCTTTTTCTGCCGGTTAAGTTGTCGAGGGCTGATTTTTTTCCTGTGATAAAGAGCCTTCTGTTTCGACCGCCAAACCTTTCAGGGGAGCATTTGCAACTGTTTGGCACCATTTTTGAGTGAATTGCCAAAAGTCAGATTTTTGCTGAAATTGTGACCCCGGGGCTTAGGGAGTTTTTCATAAAAAAATTTCCCGCCTTTTAACTTGTCGAGGGCGGATTTCTTGTCCTGTGATAAAAAGCCTTTTGTTTCGACCGCCAAACCTCTCAGGGCAGCATTTGCAACCGTTCTCACCATTTTGGAGTGAATTGCCAAAAGTCAGATTTTTGATGAACTGGTGACCCCGGGGCTTAGGGATTTTTTTCAAAAAAATATTTGTCCGCCGGTTAAGTTGTCGAGGGCTGATTTCTTGACCTGTGATAAAAAGCCTTCTGTTTCAACCGCCATACCTTTCAGGGGAGCATTTGCAACCATTTGGCAGCATTTTTGAGTGAATTGCCGAAAATCAGATTTTTTCAGAAACTGTGACCCTGGGGCTTAGGGATTTTTTTCAAAAAAATCATTTTCCGCCAGTTAAGTTGTCCAGGGCTGATTTCTTGTCCTGTGATGAAAAGTCTGCCGTTTCGACCGCCAAACCTTTCAGGGAAGCATTTGCAAAGGTTTGGCACGTTTTTTGAATGAATTGGAGAATGTCAGATTTTTTCTCAAATTGCGACCCCGGGGCTTAGGGATTTTTTCAAAAAAATCTTTTCTCGCCGTTTAACTTGTCGAGGCCTGATTTCTTGTCCTGTGATAAAAAGCCTACTGTTTCGACCGCCAAACCTCTCAGGGGAGCATTTGCAACCGTTCTCAACATTTTGGAGTGAATTGCCGAAAGTCAGATTTTTTCAGGAATTGTGACCCCGGGGATTGGGGACTTTTTCAAAAAAATCTTTTTCCGCCGGTTAAGTTGTCGAGGACTGATTTCTTGACCTCTGATAAAAAGCCTTCCGTTTCGACCGCCAAACCTTTCAGGGGAGCATTTGCAAATGTTTGGCACCATATTTCAATGAATTGGAGATTGTGAGATTTTTTATGAAATTGTGTACCCGGGGCTTAGGGAGTTTTTCAAAAGAATCTTTCTCCGCCGGTTAAGTTGTTGAGGGCTGATTTCTTGTCCTCTGATAAAAAGCCTTCCGTTTTGACTGCCAAACCTTTCAGGGGAGCATTTGCAAGCGTTTGGCACCATTTTGGAGTGAACAGCCAAAAGTCAGATTTTTGCTGAAATTGTGACCCCTCGGCTTAGGGAGTTTTTCATAAAAAAAATTCCTGCCATTTATCTTGTCGAGGGATGATTTCTTTTCTGTGATAAAAAGCCTTCTGTTTCGACCGCCAAACCTCTCAGGGGATCATTTGCAACCATTTGGCACCATTTTTGAGTGAATTGCCAATTGAGTTTTGCTGTTTTGTTTTGTTTTGCTTTGTTTTTGGCACGTCATGGCACTTTTAGGTTTTGGATCTGGTAGATTCAGAGAACTGAGAGTGATGGGACAACAGTGTTAGAGCTGGTGTATTATCCCTGCTGTCCCTTGGACTTGCAGTCAGCTGTACTTTCATCTCATCTTGATTTGCCCTTCATGCAAACCGACTTCAGAGAACAGCTTGGAACCTCTATGACCTTCCTAGAATCTGATAGAAAGGAGAAGTCGAGTTCTGTGTCATTGACATTTGGATGTCAACACATCCTGAATCTCTAGGTGACCTTCCTCCGTGGCTTCATGTTGATGTTAAGCTGCACACTAGATAAAAAGGAGTCTTGCAGAACCCTGAATGGCTAAGACCCCAAGGAACAGCAATGGTTTTCCTTCTGGAATCTACCTCCCAGGAAGGAGTGGAAGGAGTGGAACGACGGCAAAACTGTGCTCATAGCTGCTCCCATTCCAGCATGATGGCCCCCCACAGCTGAAACCATGGATAGTGCTATTGAAAGTCTTCTTCTCAACAATTCAGTGAGGTGCGTCAGGCTGAGAGAAAGTGACTGGCCAGAGATCACCCAGTGAGCTCCATAGCTGAGTAGGGATTTGAACTGTGGTCTCCCAGGTCTAATCACTACACCACCTTGATTGATATGTTATGAACACTTTCATTTGGAAAAAAACCAGAATCCTTTCTCCTAGGTATCATGTCAGAGGAAATAAAAAGAATGGTCAGACCAATATTTATGTATGCAACTACGGCGGCAAGGTTATTGATTGCCAAAAACCAGAAAAGCAGCAGCGTCCCAACTAAAACAGACTGGTTATCTAAAATGATGGACTACTTCCATATTGCCGAACTAACAGGGAGGATAAGAGGAGATATGGTACAAAAAGTGAATAAGGGACTTCCGGGGTGGTGCCACCGGCAATGGTGGACTCCCTCTGAACTGGAGGGACTGGCTCCGCGGGAAACGGGTCTTTTCCGCTACGGGTGGCGCCACCGGCAATGGTGGACTCCCTCTGAACTGGAGGGACTGGCTCCGCGGGAAACGGGTCTTTTCCGCTTCAAAATCACAGGCGGATGAAGCCTGTGACCATGGAACTTGGCGGGCACCCTTAGCGCCCCCCCAACCCACTAAGGAACCCACTAACGGGCTCCGAAGTGAAGAGGGGGAAGTGGCGCGGTGCTGTGAGTCAATTGCTATTTCCGTGGAGTGAAGCCGCATAGCTGTTGCCGGAGAGCGCTGCCTTTTTCCTGGGACAATTTTGACTCTAAAATAAGCACTCGTGAGTACTCAGAATTTGAACAATTGGATATCAAACAAAGATTTGCGAGTAGGGAAGAACTGGACTTTAAAAACTCTATCTGAATTCGGTACGGAGCGGGAAGGGCTAAACAGGAAGTCACCCTTCCATTCTTTTGTAAACAGAATAAAGCAAAGGTAATTTAAACTAAAGCTTAGAAAATCGTCTTTATAAGGTTGGCTTTCAACATGTAAAATTGTGAATTTTTTCTTTTTGGACTGTTTGAAGTGAGTTTTGAAGTGAGTTTTGAAGTGATTCTAATATGGAAGTAATTTTCCTCCGTCCTGATCCTGGAGCGGGGTGTCAGGACTGACGTGTCCATTGACCAAAGACAAGTGCTTTTGGACAGATAGCTAAAAGAAGAGAAACTTAGCGATTCCACTGCTCCCTTTCGCATTTTAAAGGAATATATATGGACAAAGTATCTCAAAAAAGGAAACTTTGTAGCAAGAACAAATTTAAGTTCTCCCCCTAGGGGGAGTCTGTGAAACTGTAACTAACTCCAGGGAACTGACAGCTGTTACAGATTAACCGTGGGAACAAGTATTTGACCTTGCAGGACAATGTACTCAGAAGCCTTGGTGCGAGCTTTTTCCAAAACAAATGCTCTACTGGAAGAATTACATGAAAAAGTGAACTGGATGGTGACTTCGACTAGAAATTTTGACCAGGCAGTGGGATATTTTGACCAGACAGTGGCAAAATATGTGGAGCCCACTCAGGATTTAAACCAGGAGTGTGTTTTGACAGAACAGACCCAACAGGAGTATGATATTTTGGACTTGACAAATGAACATGAACTTGGAAGGAGCCAGATTTGGAAAGGAAAAGTTTGGTCTGGTTTGGAAATGGGGGGCTGGACTGATCCCCCTATGTTGGGAGGTCTGGACCTTTCAAATATGGCAATGGGAGGTGAGATGTTTGGGACTGTGGGGGCTCTCAATTTTGGAGGGCCCTTGAAACATGCTTTTAAATACTACATGGAATGCAGTGATGAATACGGAAAAGGGTTTGATCTGTCGAGAAGGGTTAAAAACATTGTCAAGTTGGAGTTATCACGAGTAAGAGACATTGTCAAGCTGGAGTTATCAAGAGCCAGAGATAAGGGAAATTACAGTTACAAATATGAAGAAGAGCTGCGGAAGGACCATGGAAGTGACAAGAGGGCCTCGGACATAAGGTTACCAGGTTAATGGGCTAGATTGATGAAATAAGGACTGACAAAACCCGGAATCAGGAAGAAGGGACGCTGGATAAAGATTGGATTTGTTTATATCTTTCTTTTTTCTTTTTTTCATTATTAGAATGTTTTATAAAGTTGATGAATGATAGAAAAATGTTGGAAGGAATTACTCGGCTTTAGTAAAGATGCTTAAGAATTATGAAAGAATATTATGATTATAAAAAGCTGGTAAGGATAAGATTTAAGTTTTAAGTCTTAAGGTTTATTTTATTATAGAGAGATAGGATTAAAATGGTCTAGGGTATTGTAATGATAGAATTTAAAGGATTTGCTGGGATAATCAATAATTAGGATACAAAGAAAGGGAGGAGGAGGAGGTCTAAGAAAGAAGGTAATGACAGTTAAGGATTTGAAAATAATGAATCTGTTTTTAAATGCTTTTAAAGATTTGGGATTTTTGTATTTTTGCCACTTTTTTGTTTTTCTATGTTGGTTCTTTTTTCTTTTTACACGGGGGGAAGGGGTTTTTATTATTTTTTTACTCTGTTGACTACTTTTACTCTTTGTATTTTCCTCTGTTTCTATTTTGTTCGCTTTTTCTTGTTGTAATATTTTGAAAATTTTAATAAATATCTTATTAAAAAACAAACAAAAAAACAAAAAAGGGAATAAGGAGTGGGCTATCTTTAAGGAATACATCCAAACTTATGTGGAAAAAGTAGAATTTCTGACAGATATTGAGTGAATCCAGAAAATGATTTGAGTGAAAGGAGAGTAAAGTCAAGATAGAAGAAGAGATGAAAGAAATAATGAAATGCGTTTAAGCTAGTTGACAAAATAAAGTAGCGTAACAAGAACGGCTGGAAGTCTAGTCACTTGGTAGGTGTCCGTGTGATGGTAGGTGTGTAGGTATGTTGATATGTATAGTATAAGGTAAAGGGGACCCCTGACCATTAGGTCCAGTCGTGGCCGACTCTGGAGTTGCGGCGCTCATCTCTCTTTATTGGCCGAGGGAGCCGGCGTACAGCTTCCGGGTCATGTGGCCAGCATGACTAAGCAGCTTCTGGCGAACCAGAGCAGCGCACGGAAACGCTGTTTACCTTCCCGCCGGAGTGGTACCTATTTATCTACTTGCACTTTG